>NW_007257216.1:1003526-1011942 GCF_000164805.1 Carlito syrichta | reverse complement strand
TGCTGGGCTCTGGCGATCCTTCCACCTCAGCCTTCCAAGTAGCTGGAACTACAGGTACGCACTACCACACCCGGCTAACTTTTTGATTTATTGTAGAGATGAGGTCTCACCAGGTTACCCAGGCGGGTTGCGAATGGTAAAATGTTAATTAGGGAAGAAAGAACCAACATTCTTAAAAAGTTGGTACGGTGGCTCAGCCTGTAATCCCGCGCCTTTGGGAGGCTGAGGTGAGTGGATTGCCTGAGCCCGCGGGTTCGAGACCCGCCTGGGCAGCGAGACCTCATCTCTACAATAAATCAAAAAATCAGCTGGGCGTGGTAGCGTATGCCTGTAATTCCGGCTACTTGGAAGGCTGAAGCAGAAGGATCGCCGGAGCCCAGCAGGTCGAGGCAGTGGTGGCCGGGAGCGGCCACTGCACTCCAGTCTGGGCGACAGAGTGAGACTCCAACTCAAAAAAAAAAAGTCGGTAATAATACTTTTATATTATCATCTGGTTTATAATAATGACAAACATGTATATAATGTTTTCTGTGTGCCACGTACTTCCATCCTCTGCTTGTTGCGTTAGTTAACCTTCGCTACATAACAAACTACCCTAAAACTTAGTGACTTAAAAAGACATTTACTATTGCTTACAATTCTGTGGGTCATTTGAGCAGAATTGAGCAGGGCTCCTGGTCTGGACTGGTTTGACTGATTTCTTCAGGCCTCTCTTTTGCAGATGGAGTTAGCCAACAGCTTAGGTGGGAATGGTCTAAGATGGCCTCACTCACATGTCTGGCCATTGCCTGAAAGTCAGGTACTATGGGGATGACTGAGCATATGTCTCTGATATCCAGGAAGTTAGCTCATGCTTTTTCATGTGATGCCTGGCTTCCAAAAACAGCAAGAGAGCGATCCCAATGTACATGTCTTTACAATTCTCTTCTTGTAGAGAGAGGATTGTTTGCTAATGTTGTGTAGTAGAATTCTCTGAGAAACAGATGCCAAGGCGGCATTAGATGTGTAAGAGATTTCTTGCCAAAATGCCAGTGATGGAAAAATGGGTAGAGAGCCAGAGGAGGCTGGAGAGTATCAGTTAGTGATGCAGGTCCCCAAGGAAAGAAGGGAAGAGAGTTGAGTAGGAAGAATCTCAGACTGCAGTGCAGTTCTAAGAAAGCTTTGAATGGCCAATGGGAAATCCTCGAGACAGTCGCCCTGAGGCTTATTATTATCACTGTGTATACTTGCCCCAATGAGTAGCAGTGTCCTTTCTCTTAGGAATCTTGCTACCTCTGTCATCAATAGATTCTTAATCTGAAAATTGACTCAGATATGGAAACAGAATAATGGATCAAGACTTTTTATTGGAGTGACTGCCCTCAGCCTCCTTTTCCCCCATTCATCTCTCTTCTTGATTGTATCTTTATTGGCTGCCCATTTCTGTTCCTAGGGATGCATATTCTGTCTGCCATCTCTACAGCTCCCTGCACATCAAACCCCCTTGGCTGTCTCTATGACTTTGCTAGTAATTTCAGCCTTTTGCTTCTAGTAATTAAACACTGCAAGTTGACTCTTATTACTTTAGGCCCCATGATCTCTGTGGATATTAATGACCCTACTCTGTGACTAACTTTATGCTACATAGGAGAACTGCCATTTAACTTGTTGATGATGCTGGCTCCCTCTCATCTATGCATTGGTGAACGGTATTTCCTCTGGGCCCTTCCAAGAAAAATAGTATTCTGAGTCTTCTGGCTTGTCAAAATATATTCATTTTAGCATGCCCACTTCCCCAACCTTCTTATGTTTTTCTCAATCATCTTCCAGGGCAACTAGGGCATTTTTACTTTACTCAACATTTGCCATTATTTTCCAAGCTTCTGATATCGTCCTAGCAATAAGTTTGCCCATCCCCGATTCCTATGAGGATGTTAAATTCTGTATCTAAAAATGTGATCTCCAATCTGTGACTCTTGTTTATCTAGTCTATGTCCTAGCCCCTTTGATCAAGCATCCTCAAAATTCAAACTCAAGGTCTTTTGTGGCTCCTGCCAGTTGCTGCTAGCTGATTCTTGCATCTTTTTTGGTGTACTGTATTAATCTCTTTTCTTCCTGTTCAGGCCCAGTGCTTCCCCAGCTGAGTAATACTGGGATTTAACCCTAATGGTGGGCCTAGCAGCTAGGAGAGGAAGTAGGAGCAGGTCCTAAGAGGAGGTACCTATTGCCTTGTGGGGAATGGATATTTGTAGTATTTTCTAGCACAAGGGAAGTTCTAGCTCTTACTGGGCAGGAGTGGGTCACCCCTTGAAGCTGTGGGGGTTTAGGGGGGTGGAGGAAGTGTCTAAAGATCCAGCATCCTATGGCACAATCTATCTAAATATCCTCTTCTTATGTTTCAGGGTTCCACATTTTCCCAGCTAGAGCTCTGACTTTAGAATAACAGACCTGTCTTGGCTGAGCATTTAAGATGCCTCTGGAGCTCTATAAATCCAACTACCAGATCTTCTGTTTACTGCTCAGCCATGTCAGCTCTTTTGTTGCAGGAGTTGTTAGCCTCTTTGGCAGCTGCTAAAGTGGTCCTCTGAATCTCCCACTTAGATTGTAACTGTTAATGGCTCTTAGTTGCTCATTATTCCTCTGTAGGGTGTCAGTATGACTTAGCAGTAACCAGTTAACACTGCCGTCTTTCTAGGCAAAGTTCCTTCCCATAACTTTTTTTTAAAATCAATATTTTTTATTATGATATTGTGGGGTACAGTTAAGGGTTAGGTATACAAATATGCTTCGTTCAGGCACCCTTGTTCCCATAACTTTTAAAATGCCAAAAGTTATTGCACTCATGAGGACATTCCCTCCACTCAGGTCACCGCCAGTGAAATCTGCAGCACTTGGACCACTACTAAGTGCTATGGTCTGCTTGCATTCCTTATTTTACTTAGGACGGTATCCTCTTTGCCCACCAAAGGCAGTCACAGATTCTCATAATAACCTCCTGTGTTATCAAACCACTCCTGGCACCACTTGTGTTAGTCTAGGTCCTCTGAGAAGCAGAGATCAAGACAGGATTAAATGTATAGGAGATTTATTTGGAAAACAACAATAAGAGAAAATGGGTAAGGAGCCAGAGGAGGTTGGAGAGAGTCAGACCTTGACGTAGATCAGCCTGTGTGAAGGGGAGAAGACAAGTGGAATATTGAGTATCCATCAACTTATGAATGGGTAAATAAAATGTGGACTATCCACACATTGTAATATTATTTGGCAATAAAAAGACATGAAGTGCTGAAACATATTGCAATATGGATGAACCTCAGAAACAGTATGCTAAATGAAAGAAGCCAGTCACAGAACACAGTGTATTTTATTATTTATATGCAGTGTTCAGAATAGGCAAATCTACAGGAACAGAAGCTAAATTAGTGGTTGCTAAGGGCTGAGTAGTTAGGGTAAATTGGGCAGTGATTGCTCATGTGTATGGGGTTTCCTTCTGAGGTGGTGGAAATGTTCTAAAATTGATAGTTAACAGGGGTTGTACAATTTTCTGAATATACTAAAAAACATGAACTACACACTTGAAGTTGGCAAGTTGCATGGTACATTAATTGTATTTCAACTATTTTTCTTTTATATTAAAAGCAAAGAAGGGTTATGTAGAAAGGGTCTAGGACTGCAGCACAATGCTAAGAAAGTTATAGTCAAGCTAATTAGTAGTCCTTTTATCCTCTATATTCAGGCATTGCTGGAAACAGACCTTGGGAAGCATACCTGGGAACAGGCCTTGGGAAGCATGAGAGTGTCAGTTAGTTATGCTTTTCACAGAGGGAAATCTGAGAGGCACATTTTCATGACCACATGTCCTATAAGCCACTGCAAGTAATGATTTCATACCTAGACACAAGGTATAAAGAAATAGATGTCACATCTTGGTAAAAAGAACAGCGAAACTGAGTTGTAGAGGAGTGTGCTGTACTTGCATTAACTCATTAAATTCTCCCAACAGCTTATGAAGTGTGTGCTATTGTTATTCTCATTTAATAGATGAATAAATGGGCAAAGGGAAATGAACTAGTCCAAGATTATATAAATGGTAAATGGTAAAACCAGGATTTGAACCTGACAGTCTAACTTCACAGTCTGTGCTCTTTATTATTATGCCATACTTTAATACAGTATATTATTAATAATTTGAATATCAAAGACTCTATCAGAGGTGTTTTATTGTCCTTTTCCCTTCACTTAAAATGAGACCTTCAAAGGAATAGGATCTTAATTTTGTTCACTGCTATATCCTCAGTGCCTGAGATAATACTTGGCATGTAAATATTAGTTAAATGAATATGGATTTGCAAAGCACCTTTATATGTCATTTCTTACACTTTTGTTCATGTTAGCTACATTATCCTCCCTACAAGTCTCCAAAATCAGAGAAATGGGAGGAAATGATATTCAGTCTTGACTTGTATTTATTAATCTTGGCATACCAAAAAAGCTCTGGCATATATTTAATACTGGTATAGTAAGTAATCCTAATATATGATTGAAAACAGAATTTATTGGACTGACTTGTTTGCTTATCACTAAGACTGAAAATAGATTCCCAATGAGAAAGAAAATTTCTATCTACTGAGAGGTCATAGGAATAGATTTGAGGAGACAGCCAAATGTTGGCACATCCAGTTTGTTAGGTAGTCTAGCATTTGGTTCATATTGTTCTCAGAATTTGTGTTTTGTAGCATAGTTGCATTAGAACTTTTTTGAGAGGAGGTAACCACTATAGACTTAATAATTGTGTGGTATTGACTCAAGGCAGGGAGATAGCAGTCTTTTTGTAAGTTGGGGAGAAGGATGGGGGTGGGAATATGCAAAGCATGTTATTTTGAAGATTAATAAACTAAGAAATAGAAAGGTCAAGCAGGTTGGACAAGGTTAAACATAAATATCATAAGCTAAAATCTTAGGCCAAGTCAACCCAGCTCTAGGACCAGTATTCTATTAATTTTTTCTCTATTTTCAGCACAGTATTCATTTACATTTTGTTAATACAGTTTATTCCACTGTTTCTGTTTATTATGAAAGGTGTTTTAACTGTCCTTCTGCATTCATAGACATACACTAGCGCAGTGGGCTAACATTGGGGATACAGGTAGCTGCTGGATGTGAACTCATTGACCCTAGGTGTCACCATAGAATGTTTAGATTATTGAGGATTTCAGAAAGTAGCATATTTAACACGCTGTGGAAGATACAGCAGTTTTCTTTGAGAACTTGTCTGACTATATCAGAAAAGAAAAACTAGATTTAGTCAGCAGAGCCATAGAAGGTAGGACCAGGATCCATGAATAGATGTAAGAAAGAGCTGTAAATGACTCTGGAAATCATTTACTTTAATTCCTTTAGTTACAGAAGATTGTGAACCAGAGAAGCTAAGTAATTTGTCCCACATCACCCTACTAGTTTTTGCCTGAACTGAGTCTAGATTTTGTGCTTCCTGTTTCCTGGCCCAGTGCTCTTTTTACTGTACTGCATTGCCTGCCTTACCATTCATGAAATGATAGGTCTTTCTCCTCTTTAGATATGTCTGTGTATTTATTAGCATTAAAAACAAATAAAACTTTAAAACAAACAAAAACTAAGTTAAATTCACTGAGAGGTCAAATGTAAGCAGACTCTTTGGTAAACTATCACCACTGTTTATAAGATCGTTCAAGAATTTCATTTAGAGTTTAGCAGTTGATAGGATATCCAGTGGCCAGGTGTCAGGAATATTGTTGGTAAAACTCATATAAAGTATATGAACTCTGTTTTGTGACTTGTTCTTTGTTAGGTTTGCTATATGACCAGTGGAAATGGGGTCACTTGCATTCCCATATCAGGAGAGACTCACATGCCATCATTATTAGCAATGCTTCCGTCTTTCACTATGATATTACCCTAAAAAGATTGGTAATGACCATAACCATTGTATCATTACCCAGTGTGGCATGTGTGCATGCATGCACAGTAGCACATACACACACACATGCATGTGCACACATACACACACACTTAGCTATGGTAGAAGGTATTCTACTAATGATAGCTATGTAGAGAACATGGTTTTTAATGGTCTTTGTTCATGTAGACCATACTTTTTTTTTTAACCATTTTAGTCATTTTTTTAAAAACAAAGATGTGAGGACAACTAATGGAGAATATAATAGTATTTTAAAGTAATAATGCTGAGGCAACTGGACATCCAGATGCAAAAAAATATAAAGTTAGATCCCTACCTCACATCACATACTAAAATGAGCTCAAAGTGGATAAAAAACCCAAATGCAAAACACAAAACTCCTAGAAGAAACAGGTTTAAATCTCTGAATAGTTGAATTAGGCAATAGTTGCTTAGTTTTGATACCTGAGGCACAAGCAACAAAAGAAAAGAAATGCAAATTAGTCTTCATTTAAATTAAAAACTTTTGTGCTTCCAGAGACACTGTCAAGAGAATGAAAAGACAACCCACAGAATAGACAGAAATATTTGCAAAGTATACATCTGATAAGGGGCCAGCATCTAGAATATATTAAAAATTCACAACCCAGCAATAAAAAAACAATTACCTATAGACCATATTTTTGAGATAATTGATTTCCTAGTACTTTGTGCTGGTTGCTGAGTCATTATTGAATGTCAAGATTAGTATAGTAAAATTACTTTTAAGCCATGAGCTGTGCAAAAGCTACATTAGAAGTAAAAAGATTATTAAAATAGACCAATAAGAGAAAGGTTATAGTGAAGTATCTAAGAGTAGGCTTTTTGTTGGCTCAAAGGGAGCTCTTCTACTTATAAACTGTGTGGCTGGCTGGGCTCGGTGGCTCAGCCTGTAATCCCAGCACTTTGGGAGGCCAAGGTAAGTGGATTGCCTGAGCCTGCAGGTTCGAAACCAGCCCAGGCAACTTGGCCAGACCTCGTCTGTACAATAAATTAAAAAATAGCCGGGCGTGGTAGCACACGCCTGTAGTTCTGGCTACTTGGAAGGCAAAGGTGGAAGGACCGCCGGGGACCAGAAGGTCGATGCTGGGGTGGCCATGAGTGTACCATGGCACTCTAGCCTGGGTGACAGAGTGAGACTCTAACTCAAAAAAAAACCCAAAAAACAAAAAACAAAGTGTGGTCTTGGACAAGGTACTTAAGTCTCTGTGCTTCAGTTTTCTAAACTATAAAATGGGGATGATAATAGTAAAACCTCATTTGTAGAGTGATTGTGAGCACTAAATGGGCAAGGTAGTACAGGATATAGTGTCAAGAATATAGTAAGCATTTTGTAAGGGTTAGTGTCTATTGCTATTAATATTATCATCATCATCCAACAGGCACATTAAAGATAGTTCAAGATCTACAATGATGTGTACAGTGTCTGCCATATACTGGGAATATAACAAATATTTTGTGGTAAATAATATGCTCACTCGTAATTTTTATTTATATTTGCTCTTTCAGATAAATACAGGAAATGGTCCCAATAACTTTATAAGCATAATATGAAGAACTAAATGCAACCATCATCTTGTGTTACTCACAGTTTGCTAAGGTGGTCTGAAAAATGTCCCCTGCTAGGACTTACCTTCTCTCTTCTTTATTAAAGAGAATGGCTATTTTTATAAAGCCTTTTGAATTTCTCTTTTTTTTTTCACAGAAGAAAAGCAAACTGTAATCATGTGAAGTAATACTTTACCTAAAGATGTATATCATTTTTGTCATGATGAAGTGAAATATTCTTGACATAAAAATGTTTTCTTCAGAGTCTAAGTGAGATGTTAACTCTGCTTATCTTTACAAACAGGTTCATCCTAAGTTCCACTATAAACAGGCTCATGACCCAGGCACAGATACTTCTTGTGTGACTTTTTCCTATGATGGTAATGTCCTTGCCTCTCGTGGAGGTAGGTTAAAAACTTTTTTTAAAATGTGTTTTCATATATAAAATGATCATATTTAACAAATATCACATCAATATCCTAGCGCTTAGTAAAGTTAGTGATGCTTTTTGTTAATTAACCTTTGCCAGTCTGATTTTATTCATTAAAATACATTTCCAACTTGACAACATTGCTTTAAAAATTATCAAGTAATACTAAACAACATTTACTTTTTGCCTAAGTTTTTATTTTAGTATCAGATGCCATATGAATTTGAAGTCTCCACAAATGACCTTTGCCTCTTCCTTAGGAATTTTGTAGAT
Source organism: Carlito syrichta (assembly GCF_000164805.1). Lineage (NCBI taxonomy): Eukaryota > Metazoa > Chordata > Mammalia > Primates > Tarsiidae > Carlito > Carlito syrichta. The sequence goes on along the minus strand of NW_007257216.1, from coordinate 1,003,738 downwards.
GATCCTCTGCATTCTTTCTATACCATTTTATTTCATTTTATTTTTTTTGAGTTGGAGTCTCACTCGGTCGCCCAGAGTGGAGTGCAGTGGCCGCTTCCGGCCACGGCCACCACAGCCTCCCTGCTGGGCTCCGGCAATCCTTTTGCCTCAGGCTTCCGAGTAGCCAGAATTACAGGCATGCACTACCATGCCCGGCTGATTTTTTAATTTAT
>NW_007257216.1:889120-1003506 GCF_000164805.1 Carlito syrichta | reverse complement strand
CTGCTGGGCTCCGGCGATCCTTCCTCCTCAGCCTTCTGAGTAGCCGGAATTACAGGCATGTGCTACCACACCTGGCTGGTCTCGCTGCCCAGGCGAGTCTCGAACCCGCGGCTCAGGCAGTCCACTCACCTCAGCCTCCCAAAGGCGCGGGATTACAGGCTGAGCCACCAAGCCCAGCTTCTATACCATTTTATAATTCTGCATCTGGTATTTCAAAATTTCTGTTTGTTGATCATTGATTTTTTTTTTTTTTTTTTTAGTTCAAATACTAATTCAACTTAGTTAAAAGAATTGTATATCTGGATATTATTTTTTAAATAGTTCTATATGATTATATTATAAGTTTACTTATCCACACTCACATGGTTGGATATAAGTTGTTTATAATTTTTTTGCTCACTCTTTCTTACGTGGATAGGCTATGTATTGATAGATGGAGATGGAGAGTAGTGAGGACAGCTTCTGAGATAAGCATTATGAGAAAGTATGGGACATGGCCAAGAGTCTTCCTGTAGAGCCATTTGTGGGGAGAGAAAATAAATAATATGGTAAATAGTTTGGAGCTACATCAGATAAATATCACCTAAAGGATTGAGTTTTTATTCCGTAGGTCAAAGAAGGAGCCACATTTTAGGCCAATGAATCTAGTAATGCTGTATTTAGCTATTCATTCACTCACTGAACTACTGTATATTGAGCACCTACTATGAGCTAGCACTGTACTAGGTGCTGGGTATAAACTGTGGACATCATAAACAGGGTCCTTTCCCTGAAATAATTTACAACTAGTGTATAGGGTAGTGGAAGTGAGAAGAGGCAAGAGACCTGGCACAGCTTTCCCCTCAGTTTAACTAGTCCATGTTCTTTTACCCTTGGGAACTTATTTGGATTATCTTTCCTCTAAGGAAACCTTGCTTTTGGATCCAACCCTCAGTTGCTTTATTTTATTTTACTTATTTTTTTGAGTCAGAGTCTCACTCGACTCCCAGGCTGGAGTACAGTGGCACAATTACCCATGCCCAGCTAATTAATTTTTTTGTGGAGATGAACCTATGTTGCCTAGGTTCAAGCAGTGCTGGGCTCAAGCAGTCCTCTCTCTTCAGCCTTCCAAAGTGCTAGAATTATAGGTGTGAGCCCCCATGCCTGGCCTAGATGCATACTTTTTTAAAATCAAAGCATGTGTACTTGTAATTTTATGTTTGAATTATACATGGCAAATGTGGATATGTATAAAGTACATATTTTGATCAATCGAGAGACGACTCCCAATTGAAACTGTGTATATTCAGCTAGGCATGGCAGCTCATGCCTGTAATCCCAGCACTTTGGAAGACCAAGGCCACTGGATTTTGCTTAAAGACAGGAGTTTGTGACCAGCCTAGGCAATAAAGCAAGACCTCATCTCTTAAAAAAAACAAAATTTAAAAAACCGTGTATATGCTTTACTTAAAAACAGTGATTCCCATCTCAGAATCTTCTGGGAAAGTTTTTCAAATGATAAATGGTCCATATAGAAATTCTCAAATTCACTCTTGCATCTAGGTGATATAACCTAATCTCTGAGATGGGGTTGGGAGACAAGAGGGGAACAAGAGGAGAGTGTAGCTTGAAAACTTCCCAGAGAATTCTAAGTTAGGTGAGCCCTCACCCAGTTGACAATTACTGCCTTAGAAGTATAGGACTAACTCTATTTTAGTCAAAGCTATTTTGGTGATAATTCTTACATTTCCCTTTCATTGTATAATAACTGTTGGATAACTTAATTGGCCAACGCAACATGTGTACTATATTCCATCATTTTCCTTCCTGGATATGCAGAAAACGAGAGAAGGAAGTCTACTCATCAAAGAGTCCCCAGGGTGTTATAAGGTGCTCCTGCTAGCTGCAGAACTTGCTTATTAGCTGAAATTAATGCACATTAATGTTTTCTTATTGTTTGGGGATTGTGGGTATGTGTAACCTTTTTAAAAAAAGATTAAAAGCAAAAGAGTAACATTCCAAAGGTAAGTCTTATGAAGTTCTCTCGGTACAAGCAGGTCCTGAGTCTAGCCAGTTGTGAATTAGTGCACCTGCCAAAGGCTGGGTTTCAGAGGAAGAGTCGCTGGGGAAAAAAAGGGAGATTTTTACTGAACTTTCCACTCACCTCGCTTGTACTGATTCTGATTTCTTATTGGACCCTAGGGGTTAAGCAGGTCTCAGCTGTGGGCACTGAGGAGAAAGAACAGCCAAAACATTACTTATATGAGTTTGCCTTTTGTTCTAGTCAGGAATTAGTTAGTAGCACTATAGAAATATTTAGAAAGTGGTTCTTAAAAGAATATTTATTATTTTTTAAATGGCTTGGAAAACTGTACTCCCCAGCAAAGTGAAAAATGATGGCCACAGGTAGAATTACACTGGAGGAAAGGGAATCACATGGCTCACCCTCATTAATGTTAATGGATAGCATTACCCACAGACTAGTGGGAAAAAGAATCTGTTGTGAATTGAACTATTTTCAGTCCTGATGGTTGTTAAATTAAGATCTTCTCAAGAAGTCAGCTCAGATATACCACAGGGGAACTACCATCTGCTCTAAAATCGTGCTTTAGAGTAGATTCTCCAGGGTTCCTTCTAGCTTTCAGATGTTACATCAGTATGGAAAGTAATTTCTAGAAGGCCGATTCATTATCACAAAGCTTTCTACTGTTCTTGCAACTACAGCTTTCAAGCTCCCTGAACAGCGAAAAAAGTTAAACATGCATATGTGCATCTGCCCCCTTCTCTCTGTCTCCCTCCCCCCTCTCCCCCCACTTTCTTTCTCCTCTCTCTTTACTTCACTCCCTCCTCCTCCCCTTCCCCCTTCCCTCCCCCTTCCTCTCCTTCATCCCCTCCCTCTCCTTTTCCCTCTCCCTCCCTCTCTCCCCCATTTCTCCTTTCTTTCTATCCTTCCTCCTTGCTTTCTTTCCCTTCCTTTCCTCTCTTCCTTCTTTTTTCCCTCCTTATAATTATCCTAAGTATAGGAAACTCTAAACTGGAAGTGAGTTCTTTTTGAACAATTCTTTTTTTGTCTTTTTTTCCCTCATTATCAGGTGATGATTCATTAAAATTATGGGACATTCGACAATTTAATAAGCCACTTTTTTCAGCCTCGAGTCTTCCTACCATGTTCCCAATGTAAGTATCATATTTTAAATATTTGATCGGCATAAGAGAATGGAAAAGAAATTTTTTCACCTTTTTTTGAAAATTTTTAAAAATTATTATTTATCATAGAGATTTGGAGTACAATTCAGGGTTAGATATATAAACATTGATCATGCAGGTATCCTTGTTGATGAGTTATGCCCCTCCCTCCCCTAGGAGTTTCCCTCAACTGCCAGTCCCACCCCCACCTCCCCTGACAGTTTTCCACTACTGCCAATCACTTTCTTATAGCATTATAATTATTCAATGTCAGCTTATGAGTGAGAACATATGGAACTCAGTTCTTTGTTTCTGTGATAAATCACCGAGTATGATCGACTCCAAATCCATCCAAGTTGCTGCAGAATCCATGTATTTATCTTTCTTTATGGCTGCAGAGTATTCCATTGTGTGTATGTACCACGTTTTTTTTATTATCCAGTCCAGCTTCAGTGGACAACATGGTTGGTTCCATGTTTTTGCTATTGTGAATAGAGCTGCAATAAACATACATGTGCAGGTGTCTTTTTCGTAGAATAATTTGAGTTCCTCTGGGTATATTCCCAATACGGGAATTGCTGGGTCATATGGAAGGTCAATTTCTAGTTCTTTCAGAAATCACCACACTGTCTTTCAAAGAGGTTGTACTAGTTTGCATTCCTACCACCAGTGTAGAAGCATTCCTTTTTCTCCATATCCTCGCCAGCATCTGTTGTTGTTTGTTTTATTAATGATGGCCATTCTTACAGGGGTCAGGTGGTATCTCAATGTGGTTTTGATATGCATTTCTCTGATGATGAGTGGCTGAGCACTTTTTCATGTGTCGTTGACTGCCAGTGTATCTTCTTTTGAGAAGTGTCTATTCATGTCTTTTGCCCACTTTTTAAAGGGGCTGTTTGTTTTTTTCCTTTCGGCACATTTGAGTTCCTTGTAGATCCTAGATGTTAGGCCTTTGTCAGATATACAGTTGGCAAATATTTTTTCCCCATTCTGTGGGCTGTCTCCTTGCTATCTTGATAATAAACGTTCAAAAGACAGTTGCATTCCTGTACATCAATAACAAGCAGGCAGAGACCCAGATAAAAGACACAATCCCATTCACAATAGCCACCAAAAAAATGAAATACCTCAGCACCTTCCTAACCACAGAAGTGAAAGACCTTTACAGTGAGAATTACAAAACACTGCTCAAAGAAATCCAAGAAGACACAAACAAGTGGAAAAATATCCCATGCTCATGGATAGGAAGAATCAACATTGTTAAGATGTCCATCCTACCAAAGGCAATCTACAGATTTAATGCAATGCCCATTAAGTTACCAACATCATTCTTCTCAGACCTGGAAATGATGATACAGAAATTCATATGGAAACATAAATACCATAAATAGCCAAAGTAATCCTTAGCAAAAGAAACAAAGCAGGAGCTATCACACTTCCAGACTTCAAACTTTACTATAAGGCTACAGTAATCAAAACAGCCTGTTATTGGTACAAGAACAGGCACATAGACCAATGGAACAGGATAGAGATTCCAAAAGTAAAGCCTCAATTCCTCAACCAACTCATCTTTGACAAAGCCTCCAACAACAACCACTGGGGAGAGGAGAACCTATTCAGTAAATGGTGCTGGGAAACTGGTTGACCACATGCAGAAGATTGAAACAGGACCCCTACCTATCACCGTACACAAAAATTAACTCTAAATGGATCAAAGACCTAAATGTGAAACCTCAAACTATAAGAATCTTAGAAAGCATAGGAGACACCCTTATGGAAATTGGAAACGGGAACTAATTCCTATTCAGAACCCTAAAGACCAATATCTTAAGATTTCAGACAAGTGGGACCTTAGAGCTTCTGCAAAGCAAAATTTTTTCACCTTAATGTTAATTTATATCATTTGTCTTTTAGATCTTTGAGAAAAGAGCCTTCAGGAAGTGATTGAAATCTCTTTTTTGATACATAATCTTTTTTTTCTTTTGCATTCTTCAGATTATAAAAACTTTTTGAAATTAAAATGATGTATGTGCATGTACTGCTGTATTGTGTGTACATTGTGCACACATAAGTCTTGGGGTAGTAAAATATATTCTAAAATATTTAAATGTTCTTTTAATATTGTATAAATGATTGGGTAGGCCTGTGTATTTGTGGTCATTTAAATCGAACTCTTGCCGGGCTCGGTGGCTCAGCCTGTAATCCGCACCTTGGGAGGCTGAGGTGAGTGGACTGCCTGAGCCTGCAGGTTTGAGACCCGCCTGGGCAACTTGGTGAGACCTCATCTCTGCAACAAATCAAAAAAAATCAGCCGGGCATGGTAGCGCATGCCTGTAATTCCGGCTACTCAGAAGGCTGAGGCGGAAGGATCGCCGGAGCCCAGCAGGCTGAGGCTGCAGTGGCTGGGAGCGGCCACTGCACTCCAGTCTGGGTGACAGAGTGAGACTCCAACTCAAAAAATAAAATAAAATTGAACTCCTATACTATCTAAACAGTTTTTAATAGTTATTGAGCATTTTGATGTAGCTCATTTTCTAAGTTTTTTCTTATCATTCCATCAATAATTCAGCATTCTTCAGTTGTTCAGAGCATCTTTAACTCGGTAGCTGAACATTGTTGTCTCTATTCTACTAAACTGGCAACTGAAGCTTTCAAAGATTTTTTGAGGCAACTGAGGTGGGACTTGACCTCTAAATTCTATAGTTGATGCTTAGGGAAATTCTCTTTTGTTTTTGTTTTGTTTCGACCTGCTGGGCTCCAGCAATCCTTCTGCCTCAGCCTTCCAAGTAGCTGGAACTATGGCATGCACTACCATGCCCGTGTAGCCACTCTTAATGTCTATATTGAGCTTTTCCCATGCTCTCTTCACATTAAAAAATAGTATAATGTAATTAAAAATCACAGACTGCCTAAGTTGCAATCCTGGCTGCATCACTTACATGTGTTATCGTGGGCAAACACTTTGCTTCAATTTCCTTATCAGTAAAATGAGGATAATAATACCTACCTCATAGTCTTATTATGAAGGTTAGACAAATTAATATAAGTGCTTGATTAATAAATTCTATAGAAATTATCTCGTATTACTGTAATGTTTATGTTTTATTTAATTCACTCATTATTGCTGCACTACTTTGGAGATCCTAAGTTTATACTCATAAACTCTTTTTGTCTGTAGGACCGACTGCTGTTTCAGTCCAGATGATAAACTCATAGTCACTGGTACATCTGTTCAAAGGGGATGTGGCAGTGGCAAACTTGTTTTCTTTGAGCGGAGGACTTTCCAAAGGGTATATGAGATAGACATCACAGATGCGGTATGTATATTCTTTTCTCTACAGCCTTGAGAATAAAGTAAAGTTTGCATCTTACTCATCTTTTGTGTGGATTTTGTTTTTTAATAGAACATAGCCCTGGTCCTCACAGTACTATGGTAGCTGCTGCTTTCTCCAACACAGGAGTTCCCAGGACATTGTGGACTGGCTGATCTACCCTATCCCTTTCCCTGACCCAGTAGTTCCTGTGAGCCCACACTTAAGTCAGAATTTCAGCTAGGCCTGGGATGTTTCCTGCTTTTGACAACTATTTTGAGGAGGGAGGAAGTTTATTATCATGTTGGCTACAGACAGGAGGGTCCCACAATGTGCATGTTTGTGTGAGGATCCAGGGATTGTGGACTGGAATGAAAGTTTATGCCTTCAGAAAGGGATGTAATTATCATTGTTTTCTAAACCCTGAAAACTTGGACAGACAAGATTCTGCTCGTCAGAGTTGTAATCGTTAAGGTAAGGCTCAGCTTCCACTGAGCTTATTTTTGCTATTCACTTATTTGGAAGTTTAAAACATGTCAGATTTAACTTCTACCTCTTAAAAAAAAACTTAGTTTTCTTTGCAAGTTTATATGAACACTAAAACTCCAGCATTCACTCATTCATTCATTCATGTCCTGAGACTGGAGCCACATGTAATACAGTAATAGTAAGGATTCCCAGAGGAAAATTTGAATTCTTTTAAAGTATGTACTATTATTTAGGTGACAAGGTAAATTGTTGTAATTTTCTGAGTATGGAACAGGCCAATTAATGTCTGTGTAAATTTTCTTTGGCTCATTGTCAGATTTTTTAGCAATAGCCTATATCTTAAACAGTGCTCTTATATAGGTTTTTCCAGTTGTTTCAGCTCTTTGTAAACAGTTGAGATATATTATACACTTAAGTGACCTGGACAATTGAACAACTGTTTTTAAATCACCAGCAAAAAGCTCCTGTCTCTAATGTTCTGATATTACTATGAAGTCTTAATTTGTAGGCCCTAAATTTGAAACCATGGTATAAGTTAGACTATTATAAAGAAATGTGATAACAATGATACTAACTCTGGATGAGTACTTAGGTTTAATAGATTCTAATCTCATGACATAATTTGAAACGTACCAGCACTCATAATACTTATTTTGAGTGCATTCATGAGCCAATTAAAACACTAGAATCAAAGAAAAACAATCAACTCTATCAACTTTAATCTCAAAAAGTAAAATTATTATAATCGGTTATTCCAGAAGTAAGCTGTGTTCTGCTATATGTCTCAGCAACTGTACATTTCAATATCATTCTTGGTGTTGTATTTTTAAAGTGTAATTTAAATTGAAATGTAAATAAAGAAATATGGAATTATGACCCTACTTTTAAAGACATGCTGTGCTTCTGTAGTTTACGGGAAGAACATGCCGTTTGCTGGAAAAATCAGTGTTTGATAATGTGATGAATTTTTATTCTTTGAGTTACTTTTCTAGCTAGATCTTTTTCTTCATAGCACTTGTCACCATCTCATATATTGTATATTTGTTTGTTTTCATCTGTCTTCTTCCATTAGGAACTAAGTTGCACAAAGGCAGAAACTTTGTTTGTTCACTGTGATATCCTCAGTGCTTTGAACAATGCCTGGCATGTAGATAGCTCTTAATATTTATTGAATGAGTGAGTGGTATACTTGAGAAGTACAATTAATGCATACTGTAGATCATAGATGTATCTTTGGAGAGTGAGGCAGAAGAGAGTTATCTAGAGATAGAAAGGTAAACTAACCTTGTATATTATAAGAAGAAGTTGACTTTATCTTGTGTCTTTGAAAAAAAATTTAAAGCAGAGAAACGATACATTCAGATCTGAGTTTTGGAACAATTAATTGTTGTTGAAATGTAAAGATTAGATTTACAAGATTTGGTGAGCATTTGTAGATGAAGTCTGGGGTTTACAACTTGGGAGACTGAGTGAATGTTTACTGAGATAAAAAATATATTGAGAGAAAATAAGACAGATTTGTCGATAGGTTGAACTTGAAATACCTGTGAGACCTCAGTATGCAGATGGGTAAATAAGTTTGGTAATTAAGAGAAGGCACAGTTTTGGGGAAAGCATTTATAGTTCATCGTCTAAATGTTGGTGACTGAGAGTTTGATTAAGGAAAGGACATAAAGGATAGAAAAGATGAGTCCTGAGAAATATGAGCATTTAAGAGACAAGCAAGTGAAGACAGCCAATAAAGGAGAAGGTTCATTAAGTAAATAGAGTATATCATATTTTGAGTCATCTAAGAAATGTCAGAAAACAAATATTGGGATCAACTGTAATAGATGAATGAAGAGAAAACGTCAGATAGGAACCAAACCATACACCATAAAGCAGTCTTGTAAGTTGTTGATTTAGTGGGGGTGGAGAGCTATTTCTGCTAACACCAAACAGCATCATTTTTCTGTTTATATAGTAGAATGTTGTGTTTAAGGGGCTTTAAACTGTCTCTTTGACCTACTGTGTCTTGTTTTAAGTCTTCTTGGAACGTAAGAAAATAAACAAATACATTCCTTGAAAAGGATGCAGGGTAGATATTTTGCTAGAAGAGTCAAAAAAAACCACTTCTTTTATTTGATTGATTTTTGTCACTAAAAGCCAAAATTGTCATCATTCTTTGGAAATTCTACACTGTGCTTTAGTAAGGTACGTTCTGTATGGAGTTTTAATTTGTATAAAAAGTAGCATCTCGTATTCTTAATATCAGCAGTTGATAGTGTACTTGTTTGACTAAGGCACAGGCAGTGAAGGCATTATGTCTATTCCAGATGTATCCATTTACCTTAATAAATTATGATTAGGTACATTCTTCCCACACCCTCTTCTAAAACAGAATAAACCTCTAAATGTTATATTCTAGAACACCAGTTCTACATACATATGTGGAATCAAACATTGTTTTCAGATTGTATAGATGGTTAGCAACTTATATATAGATTGTTCAAAACTTAATTATGTTTAGACTACAGCTATACAATTAATTTCCTATTAATTAAAACCTAACCTATAATCTTCACAAAAAGTAACTCTTAAAAATAGTGCAACTCTGTGGAAAGCAGTGTGGCGATTCCTAAAAGCTCTAAATATCGACTTCCCATATGACCCCACAATCTCCCTACTGGGACTATACCCTGAAGAACTCAAATCACTCTATCAAAAAGATACCTGCACATGAATGTTTATCACAGGATTGTTCACAATAGCAAGAACCTGGAACCAGCCATGCTGTCCATTAAAAGAGGACTGGATTTAAAAAATGTAGTACATATACACAATGGAATACTTACTACGCAGCCATAAAAAAGAACAAAATCATGAATTTCGCAGCAACCTGGATGGAACTAGAATCTGTAATACTGAATGATCTTTCACAGCAACAAAGATCTGAGTATCGCATGTTCTCACTCATAAGTGGACCTTGAACATCTATTGTAATACTATAAGAAAAGGACTGACAGTGGTGGGAAACTATGGGGGGGATAGGAAGGGGAAGGGAGGTGGGACTAACGGTAGTCAATATCTGTCTGGGGACGGGAGGGGGACACCCCTTATCAACAAGGGTACCTGAACGATGCATATTTTTATACCTAACCCTTAACTGTACCCCACAACTTTAAAATAAAAAATATGTTTAATTAAAAAAAAGAAAAAATATAGCACATGCTTTTTTTCACAATTATTTTTGTAAGAAACTTAAAAAAAAAAATCCAAAACCTTATTTTAATTCTATTCTCATTGTCATAGTCCTTGAAAATTTTTCTTTCTCTATTCTGCGTAGAGAACTTCCACTTTCTTTACCAGGAAATGATAAATTTTTCTTTAGTATTTACTGTATTCACTGTATGATGTTTGTATACATTTTACAATTCTACTAAAGTTATTTTTAGATACTTCCCTTGTAGTCCAATTGGGTTTTCTCAAATTAAACACACATACACTCACACCTTCTCAGTCTTCATTATCTAATTCTTTGTGATATGAGTAGTGTGCTTGGCCTCTTTTCTAAGGTGAATCCCAGAACAAAACTTGAATCTTGAGTTTACAAACTCATTTTTGTTTTTGTGTAAGATAGCACCTTATGCTTTTTGTATATTGTGTAAAAGGCTTCCATTGCTCTATTTTATGCAATAAAAGCATAAGACAGAATGAATAAAATATAATTTGGAGATGACATCAATTTTTTAAAACAATTATATTTAGAAGAAATTATTTAGGGAAATTCTCTGAAATAACAAAATATTATTAGCTTAGTCTTTTTTAATCAAATTGTAATTTACTGTGAAATGACTAATAGAATTTTTTTTTTGACTAATCAAGGCAAACGATTTATGCAGTTGTACTGGCACATTACTTTTTTATACTTTTTAACTTAAGTATGGTTAATCAAGTTGTTTTGACCTGGTATCCTTTAATGGCCTCTGCATTTCATTTTCTTTTGTCAATAATTTGAAACATAGAAAGCATTCCCCTAGTTACAAAGAGAAAAAGTGGAAAGGAAAAAAGACAGAAGTGTCACACCTGAGCCTAACTTCTTCTCTAATTTGTTTGTTTACTTAGGCACGTAGGTGAAGGGCCTCTGTCCTTCTGTAAATTCTGGCTGGAGACCAGGCGTGGTGGCTCAGCCTGTAATCCCAGCGCTTTGGAAGGCTGAGGTGGATGGATTGCCTGAGCCCGCGGGTTCCAGACCCGCCTGGGCAACTTGGTGAGACCTCATCTCTACGATGTTTCAAAAATTAGCCAGGCATGGTAGTGCGCACCTGTAGTTCCAGCTACTTGGAAGGCTGAGGCAGAAGGATGGCCGGAGCCCAGCAGGTCAAGGCTGCGGTGGCCGGTGCGGCCACTGCACTCCAGACTGGGTGACAGAGTGAGACTCTAACTAAACAAACAAACAACAACAACAACAAAAAAAAAAAAAACTGGCCGAACAAAACGAGGATAGGAAAGTAGAAAACCTAAATTTTTATTGTTGAAAACACAACTCTAACATCTAGCACAACTGATCTAGCACACGACCTCTGAAGGGGAGGGGAAGGTAATTTGCTTTGATATTTTCTTTTTTTTTTTTTTTTTGAGTTAGAGTCTCACTCTGTCGCCCAGACTGGAGTTCAGTGGCCGCTCCCGGCCACCGCAGCCTCGACCTGCCTGGCTCCGGCGATCCTTCCGCCTCAGCCTTCCAAGTAGCTGGAACTACAGGCGCGCGCTACCACGCCTGGCTAATTTTTTGATTTACTGTGGAGATGAGGTCTCGCCAAGTTGCCCAGGCGGGTCTCGAACCCGCGGGCTCAGGCAATCCACTCACCTCAGCCTCCCAAAGGCATGGGATTACAGGCTGAGCCACCGAGCCCGGCTTGATATTTCAACTAGTCTGCCTTGGGCATTTCAAGGTTGATTGAAAATCTTAGTACTAACATAAGAAATATGATAGGAAAGGTCTTTTAAGGAGAAAGAAACTTCATTTTTTTATTTCTACAGGATATTTGGTTAGCTTTAGGAACATTTTAAAACTGCTGAATGGATAGTAAAGAACAAGGATTACCTTAGATTTTTGCTTCTTTCTATCACTACTTATCTTAATTATCCCCTTCCTGTGATAAATGAAATTTAGAATGTGCACAGCTCATTCATGTTCTTTTAAAAAGAAAACTCAGAATGTAAAGTATTAGGTGTCTTCTGTGACTTTGAAATCTTGTGACGGTTGTTTTCTTGAAATCTTGTGATGGTTGGTTGGAGCCAACTCTGGTTTGAGAAAGTGTCTAATTTGGACCTGCATTCCTAGAACTTTATTGTTTATTTTCATCTTCATCAAGTTGAGGAAAGCGAAATAAAATTATCAACTCTTCTATTTGTTATTAATATTAACTCTTGTCTTTTCCCAAAAGACAGGGAGAACTTGAAATTTTTCTATAGTGAAATTTGAGATTTATTTATTTACTCACTTACTACAAGCTTTATCCCTGTCTTTTATTTTCAGCCTTGAGTATTAGCTGAAGTACATATAGTTATTGTTAAAATTATGTTAACTTAAAGCTTGTATATTTACCAAAAGAAGGAGAAAAATTCTTATTTACGATGTACTTCTCTGATAATAAAGATAGCCTACTACATATACTGAGGAAAACGTGAGATCCATATTGTGTAAGAGAAAATTCTATTAAAAAACAAATTTTCCCATGAAGATAACAGCAATGTATTCTCTTCTTTATTTAATTATGTGAAATTCTGAAGAGAACTTGTGTTCACATTATTTTTTCTAACCTTATAAGATCTGATTCTTCAACATATATAGTTCAGTGAAATCTGTATCAGATTAACTTTTTGCATATTAATTAGATTTTTCTGATTTTAAATGCAGTACATATTGAATCTACAAAACTAACAAAGATAGAGATCGTGAAGAAAATATCTATCCTACCACCCATAGATTATTCCAGATATGACACTTAAATCAATAAATTTTGATGTTCAAGATTATTATATGTGTTAACATAAAAAAATGACATAATAAAATGAAAGTATTACACATAAACATATGTAACATATAATTACATATAACATATGCAATGAACATGTTAGCACTTTTCATTTCACAAAAAAAGTTTTTGTTTTTTTATTAGGAGAGAGAATATTGATATTTTACATCCAAAGAGATTGAGGAGGAAGAATAAATGGATATAAAAGGATCATGAAATAGCAAAACCTTCATGAAGGGTATTTGTCTTAATTTATAAGTATAGGGACATACTGACCATTTATTTTAATTTATAAGTGGAAGGACATACTGACCATTCAGACTAGTCGACCTCCATTATTTGTACTTATGGAGGGGAGCAGAAAGATAATTCAAATTAATGGATATTCCAGAAACCTTCAGAATTGGCTTTGGAATGTATCTTTGTTCTTTCATTTGAATGTAGATATATCTGATCTGGGAATTCACTTCAAACAAATTAATGATGCTATACCTGTGAGAGCCTGACTCTGAAGGAGTTGAGGAACTCTTTGTTCTTTCATTTTCGACTGGGAATAGACTAATCATCTGTCTTACTGATATAAAGTCCCAGCTCAGGCAAAATTGCACCTCCTTAAAGGTTTTCTAGAAATAAAGGAGTCAAACAGTGTCTCTGCTCAGTCAGGGTCATACAAGGAATAGTACCCATAGAGAACTTGAGCTATCAAGCAGTGCAAATACCAACTGAAAATAAACTTGAAAGATTATATTTGGCATTTATTTGCTTTCTAAAATATAGTGAAACCTTCTTAATGTGAAACACAAGGAGATGGAAAAATGGGCTTTGAATAACTAGCTTTACATTATCTGATTTTTATTATAGAGCAATCAGGCAGCTGGTCGACTAGGGAATAGCAGTTGCTTTGAATTATGTATTATTTTGAATAAAATGAATCAGCTTAATGAAATTTTGCTGTAATTCACTTTCTTGGGAGGATTAAACAATGCAGTTCCTAGAGGGAGCCTAATTAAAATATTTGTATTTAATAAAATATTTACATTTGCCGACAACCAAGTGATAGAATGGTATACCTAACATAGGTGTATGGAGCACTTGCTCATTGATAACAGAAAGGCAAGGTATGAGAACACTGGTGGTTGCCTGGTCTTCCAAAATGTATGAATATTTGGTAGGGAACCTAGGAGTAAGTAGAAAATGATGGAGTTTTTGTTTAATTCTGCCAATGCAGCAGTTACATGTTTCTCTAGCACTATCTTTGAGGGTCAGGAGCTAACTTCCAACATGGCTGTGAGGACAAAGAAGCACAATAGTCACTCAGTGCTACTTTCTCTAGAAGTATTTTCTTTAATCACTGAAGAAAAGAGATGCCAGTAGGATATGGTGAAAATCAGCATTGCATGTTTGGATTACAAGCCCACCATAAAGACATTAAACCCTTTCTTGAAATTTCCTGAAGCAAGCAGCATACACATGTAATTTAAACAGTAACTGGAACTGAGCTGAAGGCACCTCCCAAGTTAACTTCACAGTTTCCTGGGCGGGGAAAGTAAGGGAGCAAGACTTGATGTAAGACTTGGTTGAATTACTTATTGGTTCTCACCTAAAAGTATCATATTATGGATGTTTCAGAGCAGTAGTTCTCAGGATTTGAAAAATACAGTTGTCCGTTCATAGGCACAAGAGAGCAAAGGAAAAAGAAACCACAGATTCCATGGCGTTTAAACTGTTAGTATTTACCTTATCAAGTCCTAAGATGTTTTCGGTAGGGAAAATGACAAGAACTAATTTAGTGATGAATTTTAAATTATTTTTTAAAATTATGATACAGCAAAATTGACTTTTTTAAAAGGGTGCAATTCAGCCGGGCTTGGTGGCTCAGCCTGTAATCCCGCGCTTTGGGAGGCTGAGGTGAGTGGATTGCCTGAGCCCACGGGTTCAAGACCCGCCTGGCTAACTTGGCGAGACTTCATCTCTACAATAAATTAAAAAATCAACCCGGCGTGGTAGCGCACGCCTGTAATTCCGGCTACTCAGAAGGCTGAGGCGGAAGGATCGCCGGAGCCCAGCAGGTCGAGGCTGCGGTGGCTGGGAGCGGCCTCTGCACTCCAGTCTGGGCGACAGAGTGAGACTCCAACTCAAAAAATAAATAAATAAATAAAATAAATAAAAGGGTACAATTCTGTGATTTTTAACATGTGTTGATTCATGTAATCACCATGAACACAATCAAGATACAGAGGTGTTCCATCATCCCCCAAAACTCCTTTTTGCTATGCCTCTGTAGGCATCTACTTACTCCCTCTTCTATCTCCCACTCCTAACCTGTGGCATTCACTAATCTGTTCTCTATAACTATTGTGTTGTTTTTCAAGAATGTCCTATAAATGGACTTATATAGTATGTAACCTTTTGAGACTGTTTTCTTTTAGTGAGACTATTTTCTTTTAGCAGAATGCCTTTGAGATTAATCCAGGTCATTATATATATCAGTAGTTTGTTACATTTTATTGCTGAGTAGTATTTCACTGTACTCATGGACCAGAGTTTGCTAATCCATTAAAGGATATTTGAATGTTTCCAGTTTTTGGAGATAATGAGTAGAAAGCTTCTATAAGCATTCATATATAGGTTTTTGTATGTATATAAGATTTCATTTCTCTAGGGTAAATACCTAAGAATAGGATTACTGAATTACATGGTAAGTGTGTATAAGAAATTGCCAAAGCAATTTTTGGAGTAACCATATATATCATTTTGCATTCCCACCAACAGAGTATGTGTTTCCAGTTGTTCTACATCCTTACTAACACTTTGTGTTGTCAGTACTTTATCTTATCTATTCTAATAGTTGTGGAGTAGTAGCTCATGGTGGTTATAATTCTGTGCAATTTCTTAGCAGCTAGATGTTAAATATCTTCATGTACTCATTTTCCATCCCTGTATCCTTTTGGGAAAGTAACTGTTCAAGCCTTTTTTGAGAAAGTTTTGAGAAATTTTTATATAGTCTAAATATCAAGTTATTTGTTAGGTATGTGATCTGTAAATATTTTCTCACAGTCTGTTGTTTTTATTTCCTTAAGAATGTGTTTTACAAAGCAAAAACTTTTAATTTTGATGAAATCAAATATATCAATTTTTTCTTTCATAGACTGTACTTTGGTGTCGCATCTAAGAGTTAATAACTAATCCTAGGTCACACAGATTTTTTCCTATGTTTTCTTGTAAAAGTTTTATAGTTTTCTGTTTTACATTTAAAATCTATGACCTATTTTAAACCAATTTTTATTTAATAGGGTAAGTTGTAAGTTGAGGCAAGGCCAAGATTAGTGTATCATTTGCCTCAAGCACAAAATTTAAGGGAGTGCCAAAAAACTCAGACATCAAGATAAATAATATTTTAATGCAGAATTATAAAAAATAAAAATTAATGCAAAAACCATTATAGATAACATGCCAATATTTTAAATAAAAATGGAATCAGTGCTGTGACTAGCTGTATTGGAGCCAGAGGCAAAAAAAAAAAAAAACCTCTGGTGGACTAATCTTGTCATTATTTAAAATTTTGTTCATCAATAAATTTTTTGTTTGTTTGGTAGAAAACTGGAGTGGGGAAAATGGTTGCTCACTTCTGCTTTAGCAATACTTTGAATTTTGGATTTCTATTCAGATTAACCTACTACTGTATGTCTTTCAGAGTCCTCAGACAGGTACCCTATGCCTTCTGTTCAGATTTTTTAACTGCATTCAGAGCGAGAGACTGAATAGAGTCAGTAAGATGTTTCCATTGTTTTACCCAGAACCAGAAGTTTTTTTTTAATTAAAAAAATTACAGTGGTGATAGAAAACACAAAATGAAACAGTACAAATTATAGCAGATGTGCCCAGAAGGAAAATTCTAAGTTAGCAGCACATTTGGAAGAACATTCATGTGACAGGAAATAAATAATGTCATTGATTCTCCTGTGAGTCACCTCTGTTACTCCAGTGGTATGTCTCATTGGCATAACTATGCCACAAAGCAGAGCTACTGACTTTTGCTTAATTAGCTGCCACTGGTATCAAACATACTTTGCTCAGTTTCTTAATATTGTTTTCCATAGTCCATCTTCTTGCCTATCTGTGAGCTATGACTTAACTCTCCTATATAAAAATTAGACTTAGCAGATTTTACAACCTCCCTAAAGAGTTCATTTCTGTATTTGAAATCCCTTACTATCAGATCACTTTTTTCTTTACCTTTAGCTTCACATTCTCGTGTTTAGAGCCTATATCCTTTACTTTGGTCCTTATGGAGTTGGAGAACAGCTGGTCAATATCCTCTGTTTCCTTGGAAGATTATAAAGTTACTGTTCAGTCTTGTCTGAGAGAACCAAACTTAGTCTTTTGTTCTTTTGGGGGGTAGTATTTCCTTGTGTATCATCATTTCTCAACCCTCCTATTATCTTTGATATTCTCTTCTCAGCCTTTTCTAAATTTTTCAATGACCAGATTGGAGTACGGGTCTTCTTCTCAGGGCTGAAGGTGCCATGTGAGTGGTAATGGCAACAGCATATTCCTAATGCCTATTAGCACAATACATGCCACATAGTAGATTTTTGGTGAGACTGTATTTGTCAATTTTGCTTTACCTTTGATTACATCTTATTCTTGTGTATTCTTATTGAGACTAACTGTAATGGCCTATTCCTTACAACGGTCTCTTATTTTTGTTTTCTTTGTTAATCGTTTTTTAAAATTAATTTGGAATTTCAAAGCATAAATATGTTTTCTGTTAGGTTTGATGAAATAAGTACACATTTTATTGTAATTGTCTCTTGAAAATTTGAGATAGATGATCCTTTTTCAGACTTACTAAAAATAGCTGTTTTGAGTTCATTGTAGGAAACACAAATTTACTGTTGAGGCTTAAAATACTGGGAATCTAAGCTCTAATTAATATAATTTGTTTTGATTAATATACTATTAATATGATCTGTTCCCTGGATCTATTTGCAAAATATACTCTGTGCTTTGAAATAAAAATTATTTCTTGGAATTTGACACTATTTTATCAAAAGTCTAATCATGATTCTTCCTTAGAATAGGAGACAAACACTTCATTTCTCTTATCTCCAGTCTGTCTTAAGAGAATAACTATAAATTTTTTAACCAGTAGATTCTTAATTTAGGTGCAGTTATTTAGATTCTCTGTTCAACATTCTTTTCTTGGAAATAATGTTTACTAGGAATCCAGATTCAAACCCTAAAGTAAGGTGTTTTTTTCTATGATCATCTATTTGACAGTGATCTCATTTAGGGAATTACAAGATCAGATAAAGTGCCAATCACATGCTGCCTCAGACTTCATGAACAAAAGAATGAGGACCAGAAGGAGAGCTTATCTAACTTAATAATTTACCCATTTCCCAGTGTCATTACACACTATAACAAGCTATATTAAAAGACATCCACTACGTACTGGTGTCAGCACTTGCAAATGAAGGTTTTTTGCTTCTATTTCTAGTCTTATGAAACAATAGAAATAGTGTTTTTCTTTTGATAGAAACTTTTTTTCCCTTCTCTGATGTTTTGTTTAATAGACATTTAAACGTATCTGTGTTACCTTCAGTGGACATGATTGCCATGAATAGCAAAGCTGAATAAGGAATAGGCCACTAGATAATATAACCCAAAGAGAAACATATTTAACTCTTCTATAAGATAAGAAAACCAGAGCAATAACCTGATTTTGGAGGTGTTTAAAAATATTCAGAATGACACATTATTCTTTACATAATGTGTATATAATACAGTAATGACTTGTGCTCTGTTGTCTAACCCCAGCACCACATTGTGTCCTACTGATGTGCCAAGTGAAGGACTTTATGTCTTATAGGATTTTCTGGCAGGTTTTCTCTCCCAACCTGAATCTGATGAGTGATCTTTGGTAACAAGTTTTCCAGCTGTTCTATCAGAACTCTGGCCAAACTTTCACAATTATATATAGTGTGGGGAAGAAAGAGGTCTATAATTATCATGTATCCCAAGATAGTGTTTTTCCTTTTTTAAAATGATAGATAATAGTCTTGTAGGAAGAGGGATTGTGATACCCCCAAAGAGCTAAATAAAAGAGTATGACATATAAAACATCTTTACCTGTACTATAGTATGATAGATAATATTGTTAATATCCTGTATAGTTCATCTGTACAGGAAGATTCGGCTTTTTCTGTATTTTCTCAGTTTTACATACTAGGTGATTTCCAAGATCTGATCACATACATTTCTTATGTATCTGTTAGGGATTTAATAAGTTTCATACATTTGTGTTTTGTTCATATAAACACAGGAATGGTGGAATTTTTTCCTCCCCATTTCTGACTGTTGATAGTAAGAAGGGTAAAGGGGCCTGGGTCTGTATAGATTAAATTGAAAGACATGACCATAGGAAGTGTTTTCCTAGCCTTTACAAAATGTGATTCCCATAATAAATGATAGTGTGTGATATAAGCAGATGAGGCTACCCTTTGCTAGAAATAACCTGTGGCTTCAGAGCCCCGGGGACCCTTTCAGGCATGAGAGGCTCCATATCTTGGCACACCCATAACCCATTCTGTGCCCACCAGCGAGAAGCTCTGCTGCTTCCAAGCAGATCTCCTGGTATGGGGCTTTTGGGGTGTTTGCCTTGTAGGAGACCACCCACCTGTGTCACTCACCCTGTGGACTCTAGCTTCCAGCCTCCTGTTTGTTTACTGCTCCCAGACTACCATTAATAAAAATAATTACTAGACTTTCTTCAATTATTACATGTGCTTTTTTTGCCTTTGTAAACTCTTCTCAAGTAACAGGGTTGGGGCAAACTAATATTTAGTGTTTTGAGTTAGATGAAGAAAATTGTATTTAATTTTCTTACTCAAGAGACCATCCATTTTCTCTGAGAACTTTTTCTCGTGATGAAATTCTTTAGGCAGGCTTATTATCAGATACAGATGTGATTCATTTAGTGCCAAGGGCAACTACCAGGTTCCAGATTTTTACTACTTTAGTGCTTACCTTAATTTTAGAGCACAGACTACAAATGAATTGATTTTAATACAAACATTTGCCATGGGTTTGATGGGAATTAATTTGAAATTAGATGCCAATTGTTTTTTTTAAAGTGTATCCTGTACATCTGTGACAAATATTTATGGCAGGTGCAAAGCAATAGTTTTCCTCACCTAGTGTTCTTGCAGCAAGCCTATACTTATGAAAGTGGTATGGCATTTTTTTTTTTTCACCATTAGGCTTCTATCTGGTTTATCAGAGACAGGATTTTTTGGGACAGAGAAGGGAGAAGATTTGGATGATTTCTGGCAAAAAAAAAAAAAAAGGCAACTGCAGCATAACAAATGCTACATGGTAGAACTTCCTTGGAGTTGGAGAAGTGTGTAGGAGGTAAAAAGGATAGGCATGTGCTCATTGAGCTCACTTAGAAAGTGTAGAGAGAATGTCTGCCTTTAACCTTTTCCATTCAGAGAATATCTCCACGGAGATCAGGTAGTGTTGAGGAGTCTCATTTATTGGAGATTGAGGCTTACTCACCAGGTTTGCTTCCTGATCTTTAGAGGGATAAGCCACACCTCGTGGCCCATGCTTGCTATAAAGCCATCTCAAGTTTGGGACAGGCAAGATTTTGGGAAACAGTGAAGGGAGCAAGGACAGAACAGATAGTCTAGAAATGTTGAAACAATTCCCATCTACTCTTCTACATCCCTGGCTCAATGTAGAAAACATTTTTTTTTTCTCTGCGAAGTAAATCTTATGGAACTCTAGAGAAAGTTCTTTCTTCAGTATTTTTCTGTTTTTGTCTGTCTTCTTTTTATTTGTTTTGGATTCACATCTTGGTCTGTGTTCTTAGGCTTGGGTATTGGGGCACACACAACCATCAAAATGTATTGGATAGTTCTGAGGATGTTTGTGACTAAGGCTGCAAAGTTGTGTAATAGTCTCTTCTGCGCACAGGTGTCAGACTCTCCATTAGAAAATTCTGAAAAATGTTTGTTCTCCCAAGGAAGCACTGAGTTCACTTGTCCATTCTTGTACTATATGACAAAAACCAAATGTTTAAAAACCAGATGGAGTTTGGTTTACAGCGTGGGTCAGCAGCTGGGGAGGATCAGGAAATGGTGTTTCTACATAATCATGTTTAAGGTATAAAATTATGAGGACTGTTGGGCTTCTTAAAGCATGTAAAATAGAATAAGGATGGTGTTTAGATATGTGCATTACAGACACCTAAGATGTTATACAGGCATTGATTTCTTTTATAGTAACATTTGTGAACTGGGAACTAGTGAGCTTTTTATTTTATGATTTTAGTAATACCATCTGCTCTTTAATATAAACTTGCAAAGATTTCTGTTTCTTAATTAGGTGGGTTTGGAAATGATTAAAAATCTCCTACCTCCCTTCCTCCTCATCTTTCAAAATAGGGCTTTGCATGGTTAAGTAGAATGAACAGTGGAGTTGGCCAAACCTACCTTCAGTTCCAGCTCCTCTGTGTATAAGTTATGTGACCTTGGGAAAGTTATCCTTCCTCTGTAGCCTCAGTTTCTTCATTTGTGAGATGGGATGAAATTGCTAATTCTGTAGTATTGTTAAGAGTACTCAATTACATTAAACAGTGTAAAGTTCCATATACCTAGTAGTTCCCTTCCCACTATGTTCCAAAATGTAACTCTTTTCTCCCTTTTGTTTGCCTCTTCCTTTCCCCTTATTTGCTTTCATGATTTCACTTAAACCAAAAAAAAAAAACCACAGGAATAAAATACTTGTAATTTTTTTTATGGCCTTTTCACATTTGCTAAGGGATAATTCCAAAATTCCTGTTTTGGAATCTTAATACTACTAACTTACACAGTGCTCTTTTTTACCCAGCTCCCCCCTCCATTTTTTCTTTGGCTCTGCAGGGAAGACAGGTCTCTATGTTGAACACATGAGGTTCTTGTAACTCTTTCTAGTCAACATGCTTAAGATCTCCTATCCTGGTTATTATTTCCTAGTGGCTGCTAATAGAACAAAGTACTTTTTGTGAAGTGTGGTTACTCTGCTCTGCCAAATTATAAGGCTAAAATGAAAATGGTCTTTGGTTTAAAAGAATAAACCAGATTTTGTGCTGAAATGAAGTTTAGCCTCAGCAGCTCAGGGAGGCGGTTAGCAGATCCACATTTTTGGTAAGATTAAATAAATTGGTGTAAGAATAAAACACTTAATAAATTTAAATAAATCAGCATTTAGAATATGCTGCCAAATTCAGAATCTAGTTCTTTGCCCTGCAGTGGCCCTCTGCCATTTGATTCTCATGACAGAATGTGAGGGCTTTCCCTTTGATTCTTACAGATCTCTTATCTTGATGTTTTTCTCAGGTCCTTTGATTCAGACGTACTCCCTATGCTTCATTTACTGCATTTCTCAGTAAATCTCTGGTGTCCCAAGCCAAAAAAGCACCCCTTTCGAAGAGCATGAACCAAGTTTGGGGTGGTTGGTTGATTGAGTGATAGTACTCTTTCTAAGTATTTGTAACTCATCTGTCTTCTGAGGGTTTCTTATGCTTCTAGCAGGCACGTGTCCCATTGTTGTTAAGCAAAGCCCAGAATGTATGTTTGACAAGTTAGCAGCGTGGCGGCTCAGCTTGCTCCCCAACCCTGCTGCAGTCTCAGGGATTGTTTGGTTTGGCAGGAGGCCAGCTCTCTGCTATAAGATGCATTTCCTTGACAGGATAAAGTGTGGAGCCGCATTAGCTGCAAAGTTTACAAAGGTTAACTAAACACACACAATAAATATTAATAAACAAAAAAGGCCCACCCACTTTTGACTTTGAATTCTGTTTCTTCAGTCTGTGTTTTGGAATCCCTGTAGTATTTGATTAATAACCAGTCTTAGAGTAATTGAGCCTTAAGTATCCTTTGCCTAAGTCAGATTGCTCATAGGCCCCTCATTGGCTGCTTTGGTGACTCATGGCCACAGTGGACGGAGCTGTGGAAGGACTGTTTAGTTCAAGGAGTCTTATTTGTCACTCCCTGCCTTGCTATGAAAGGAGGATAAATGTGCTTCTCCGCAGGCACTATACTGACCAGCCTTGTGTGCCTAAGAGATCTGGAGGGTAAAGGATGTCAACAGGAATAGAGATGCAGTGCCCATGGGCTCCCTGGAAAGCGATCGGACTTCTGTTTGTTGGTCTGGGCAGTTGCCTCTCTCTAACATTTACACCCTCTGCGTAGAGGGAGAGAGTAACAGTAACCTGCTGCCCCTGAAAACTGCCTATTTGGCTGGGTGTCTTGGAATTCATCAGGCCTACATGTGAATCTTTTCCAATTCTGCACCCTGCTCACTTGAAAGCATATTTGAGAACCAGTAATCTTAGACTGCTTAGCCAGACTTCTAGAGAACCAAGAAAGAGAACTAACTCTACTACTATACCCTTAAGACTGTTCTAGAGTCATTTGTGAGTGGCTGAGACTTCTAGAAGCCCGCGAAGCCCCTCTCATTGTCTTCTCTTGTCCTCTGGTTCATGCACATTCTCTTTCTAGGACTACATTGGAAGGGTACTAACCCTGCTGCATCTGTAGGATACATGAGTGTAATCATGATATGGAGAAACCAAATTATTCCTCAGGGAGAGTAGTGATTTTAACTTGAAAATTGCCTCCAGCTCTCTGCCTAGGAAAGCAATCTATTTAGGCATGGGTGAACTGTAGCTTTTAATTCATTCCTTTAGCAAGCATTTGTTGAGCAGCAGACACTAATCTAGACACTTGGGATACATTCAAAACAAAACTGACCAAGATGTCTGCCCATGGAACTTATGTTCTAATGGGGGAGGCAGACAGTAAGCATAATTAATAAACAAATTGTATATTGGGTTAAAAGCTGATATATTCTATGAAAAGAGAAAATGAAAAGCAGAGTTAGGGGAGTTCTGGGGCATAATTTTCAGTTGGGTGGTCTGAGTAGCAATGACACTTATGCAAAAACTTAAAGAGATGAGTCTTGGCTCGGATGAACTTATTCTAGATAGGGTTACATAAGCATGACTTTATGAAGTCATGTTTGTGACTCTCCTCATGTTTCCATATACCTGGCTGTGACCATCTGGGAATTTCCAGTGGTCTAGGCATGGTTCTCAAATTAGTCTCAGTGGTGAGCAGAGCACCTGGAAGTCAGGCTGCACTTTGCAGACCATGAACTATTGAGATACCTAATTCCATTTTACCATCAGGAGCAGTTTTATTCGAAGAAAAATGTGATTTTTATACCCATGCTTTATAAAATAGGTTCACAAGTATATATACAAAGCAAAAGCAACAACAAAACACTGTCAGATTAAATATAGTTTACTTTCTTCAAGATTTTCTGTTAATATTTACTCATTATTATGTATGTTTTACCGTCTTTTAGCACTTGCCAATAGACACTGGTAAGCAGGCACTGTAGATTCAAGGAAAATTCTGCAAAGAATACATAAAATTGTGAAAACCTGCCGTTTTAACTTAGTTTTCTCTGCTACTGATGGAGAAAACACAGCCCCTCTGATTTTATTTCCTCTGTAGAACATCTCAATCCTCTTCAGCAGTGTATAGCTTAAGAACCACTCTTCTGGAGTATTGTCACATATGGATTAGGAGTCTTGTGGACTTTTTTCAGCTTTTTCCTTAGTTCCTCTAGAATCTCAGAGAAGGATTTGTAGTCATTTACCTATTTATTGCAATTTTTTTGCCAGTCAGATGGGAGTCAGAATTTCTATCAAAAGGGATCTCAGAGATTCCCAGATATTCTGTCTTTTTTTTTTTTTTTGAGTTGTAGTCTCACTCTGTTGCCCAAACTGGAGTGCAGTGGCCACTCCCGGCCACCGCAGCCTCGACCTGCTGGGCTCCGGCGATCCTTCCACCTCAGCCTTCTGAGTAGCCAGAATTACAGGCACGCGCTACCATGCCCGGCTGATTTTTTGATTTATTGTAGAGATGAGGCCTCACCAAGTTGCCCAGGCAGGTCTCGATCCCGCGGGCTCAGGCAATCCACTCACCTCAGCCTCCCAAAGGCGCAGGATTACAGGCTGAGCCACCGAGCCCGGCTCCAGATATTCTGTCTTAACAAAAGAGTAGGGTGATTAGAGACAAGGAACCAAAGAAATTCAGTCCAAGGTATTTAGGAGACAGAAGTGTCATGATTTTCATTTTTCCATTAGAACTGTAAATTGCTAATATCTAATTGTACTCTTTTTTCTTAGTCCCTGTGCACAGCTTTGCCAAGTGATAGGTTATTAATAAATGTTGAATTAATGCTTCCACTTATTTCTTGCTCTGCAAAACCTAGTACATGATGTTTCTGCTTACCAATGTTAGCTTCATCTTTTTTTCCCTTTAATTCTTCCCATGCTGTCCCTCCCACCTCTGCCCTCTTACCACAGACAAAAATTAAAAACAGGTTGTAGTTCTCACTGAGAACTCATGCTTATTTTTGACTTCAGAGCACCACTTATTTTCCTCACCAATAATGAATTCAGAGGTTCATAACTTCCAGTGAACCTTTTCTTAAACAGCTTTTCACTCAGGTTAATGTCAAATCTTTGTATTATATATCTATGTTTTACTTCT
This sequence comes from Carlito syrichta, assembly GCF_000164805.1. NCBI lineage: Eukaryota > Metazoa > Chordata > Mammalia > Primates > Tarsiidae > Carlito > Carlito syrichta. The sequence continues at coordinate 977,910 of NW_007257216.1, read as the reverse complement.
GCTATTGTCCTGCTGTTTTATCTCATGGGTAGGGAGAGATTATCAAAAGCCTACAAATGTGTGTTGTTTCTGAAAAAGCTTTATGTGATTTGGATCTTTGTGAACTAAAAACAGTAACCACCTGGCCTCAATCTGCTGTCCAGAGGGACATAACTGTGTGTGTGTGTAAAAACATGAAACACTGAGATCTAAATCTTCTTCGGTGGTAAGTGTAACAGAGTTATGTGGATTCAGCGTTCCGTGATGCCAGCCTCACGTGGTAATGGATCTGGGAAGCCTAACTTTGTAGTTTCAAGGCTGTCAGGAAAGGGGGGTAATGTCAGAAAGGATACATCTTTTTTATTTTTAGAGTATCACACAGATAGTAAGTGATAGAATGGAACTTAATCTTAGGAACACAACTTTATGGTTTAGAAGAAAATGTCCTAAAAGTTAGAGGTAACCATCAGGATCACATCTGGTTAAGTGAAGCAGCCATCAAAGTACCAGCAGGATTTTTTTCCATTTATTTAGTCAGCCACTATGTCTTTCCTTTTCAGAGTGTTGTCCGTTGCCTGTGGCATCCAAAGCTGAACCAGATCATGGTTGGAACTGGAAATGGATTGGCTAAAGTCTATTATGACCCCAACAAGAGTCAGAGGTATTTCATAAAGATTGCTGTTTTAGATGGATGACAGCAACTGGGGGGAGGGCTTTTTTCACCCCGCTTTTATTTATTTTCCTCTTTGATGGGGATCCTCCCTTTTAGAATCTGCAGCTGGCACAGAGTAAAGCCTTAAACTGCCAGTATTGTGTTTTAAAGAGGATTTGGATATCACCCTTGATCCATACTGAATTCAAAGTGAAAGTTTCCCGGGGATTTGCAGTTCTTTAGCTGAAATGTTGAGTGCAAGGGGTAAAAAAGTTCTGCCCACTTTGCATACCACCCTGGACAGTGGAATTAACAGTGATGCATGTAAGGGATTAACAAAGCAGGGAACCAACCACTTACAGGAAATGGAAGTGGATTCTCCATTTTGTTCCCTTTCTTTTTTGGCTTTTAGCAACTACTGATTTGGTTGTTTGGCAAGATTATTCTATTCCAGCAGAAAGAGACAGCACAAATACTTTCCTCCTCAGCTCCCATGCCCACCCCACATGTCAAACTTAAGCATACCAATATATTTCAAAGTTCTGAAAACTTAACTGGAGGCTTAATCAGTTTCTCAGTTATTTCCATTTTCCTTGGGCACAAAGGTAGGTATGTGTAACCACCCCAAAAAGGGTGGTTTTGTTTATTTCTCATAAAGTACGGTAACTGATTAGCTCTTTCTTTAAAGTAAGCCTTGGTTAGTTAGTATTAAAATTTACATGCAAAATTCACTAGGATTCCCTGTAAACCTGTTTTGAGGTCCCACATCTTTTGAGGAAAGGAAAGACATTCTGTATGAATGGATATTCACGGACAATAATGTTGCTCTGAATAGAAGCAGACAGCCTTGTCTTCCTTCAGAGCTTCCTAGACTAGGGTTGGAACCCTTGCCTTATAAAATAAAATATATGTTATGGTATGTAAGAACAAATAGGATTTTATTTATTTTTTATATAAAGAAAGTTAAAATGCTAATGCAATTAGAATGGGAGGTAGTCTGTTTCACTTGAGAAAATGATGAGTCTCATTTGATAGCACCCATTTAGAAGGCACTCTTTGTGGAATCCTGACTTTAAGAAATTTGCATGTTTGTATTTGCTTCTCTTGCAAAGGATAGCTCAGTATTGCTAAGAAATACAATGTTCTAAGCACATTTAGGTTAATCCCACACATTCTTGTGCTGTAGCCCCTTGGCAATACTGGTAAACCGACTCAGTTCCAGACACTTGTACTCTTATATTTGAGATGTGGAATAGACCACCCAGGCTGCTTTCATCTGGGATATAAATTAAAATTTGACCCCTTGGGCCTTTGTGGTAAAAATGTTGGTTAATTTTATCATTTATCTAAAATCTTAACATTTTAAGTTATTTCTTTAGTTTTTAACTTATGTCTTATTGTCCTGTTACCTCTCCAACCCTTTCACTTGGTAGTAACCCCTGACTGACAGACTTGCTTTTCCCTAAGTTCAATTCCTCAAGACCCCATCTGTTGCCATCCCCAGAAAGTCAAGTCATACTTGACTAGGCAGAGTATGTGCACTGAGTATGTTCCTGAAAGTATCTAGTGCTTTCAGCAGAGACTTTCTGTTTCTAAAACCAATATGATAATTTGCTTTTACCCCCTTCAGGGGAGCAAAATTGTGTGTGGTTAAAACGCAGCGGAAGGCAAAACAAGCTGAGACTCTAACCCAGGACTACATCATCACCCGTAAGTCCTTAGCATGCCTCTCAGTCATGCATCTCTCTTCTGCTTTCATGTGGTATGGATTGCATAGTTTTAGAGACAGGAAAAGCTTTCAGAGTTCAGGCATATATTACAGCATCTCCCATTCATGTGGACAGGACTACAAGTCATGTAACAGCTAACCCCTTTAGATTCTGTGACTCATCACAGGGACAGGGTTATTTCATGTAACTTTCAGCCCAAAAGGGAAAAGCCTGTTTGAGCCTCATGTGTTACTCTATAGCAGCCATTTAAAGAGTAACAGTCTGTTCTAAGAATAAAGAAGAAAGAGTTCTGGTTTGAAATCAGGAGGCCTGGGTTTGTCCAGTTCCACTGCTGACTGGCCACGTGGTGTTGAGCCACTGAACTTCATCAGGAGAGTGAGGAGACTAGAAGAAGAAATTCTGAGCATGTGCTAGATTGATCCAGAAGAATGTGGATATAAAATCAGCTTTCTAGAGTATAGCAGAAAGCGTACTAGGGTAAAGTGTCTTCTCTCCAGTTTGCCACACAGCTTCATTAATCTGGCAGATCTGTGTTCTCAGAGCCGCGGTCTCAAACCTGAAACAGACAGCTAGGAAAGAAATCTCAGATGCCACAGCAGTTGTCATTAGCGGGTGGCCCTGTGGACTTTATCAGTCTAGAGCCCAGGGGGCGCTGTACTGCTGAGTTTTCACCCCAGTTGTAGGTCTCATGTAAGACCAAGTCCCGTGGAGCTTATGATCAGTAAAGAGATACCATGACACTTTTTGCAAGAGAAGAAGTGTTAAAGACGGTGTCATAACCAGTCTCGCTCATGTAATTACACGCTGCCTACTTAAATTCCCCCAGCCGTTTGAAGTGAAAAGCTATTTTTCCCCCTCCTAAAAATACTGTTGTGTTGTGCTGCCCGCCAGAAGGACGGGTGGCTATGTTTCTCATCTTCTTTGACTCAAGGCAGGCATGTTTTACTGGTGAGTGATATGGTCTGGCCCCAGTTGGCATTAGGGATAGAGGGTAGGAGGGTATACTGGAAGAGTTTTAGGATGTTATAGACATTTCATTTGTCTTATAATTCCTTTTAAAATTTCTTTCCCTGGTCCCCAGGGAGCAAATTCTCTCTTAAAAGAAGTTTTAATCTGTATGTAATATAAGAGTGTAAAGAAATTATGTTGGTGCTTTTGGGGGGCAAGAACAGGATAGTTATTTAATACTTCCCCAATAGCCCTTTCCCTCTCCCCCAGAATTTTGTACTGTTTCCCTTTTAAATTCTTATACTCTTTTATACTCTGAAATTTAATTTTGACATTGAGTAAACAACATCAGCAACTGAACAAATATTACTCTGGTTTTTATTCTCTTGTTTTATCTACCATATAGAAGGAGGGATAATGCTCCATCAAGTCCCCATGCCAGGATAGTTAAGCACCCCTTGCACTCAAGGCAACCTTTATCCTAGTTTCAGTAGGATAAGTGCTCCTCCCTTCCGGTTACTCAGTGTTGTCAACTTCTCCTGAGAGGTGGTCACATTTCAGAAACGTGTGAAGTGATTCCAGTGTTTATGAGGCATCTGAGGAAACTTCAGGACTGACAGCAAGCTGTTGGCATTATTCACATTTGGTCCTGTAAGAAAAAATAAGAGGCAGTCCCAATACTTGTTTCTTTCTAAAACCACAGAAATTAAATTTTAACTGCTACCCATAGCTTGGGAGATGGGGAGCCTCACCAATGTTTTTGTGACAGTATTTTCTGAGCTCCATTAGCTGCCAGTAGAGGTGAACAATGAGTCTGGTCTCAAACAAAATTGGTTAATTGGTTACAGTAAGACTGTCTTTTATTATTAGATGAAGGCTGTCATTATGATTTCCATTTCATCTTTCAGTTAGTCATGCCTTAGCTATGTTTTTGGATGGAAGGGTTATTATTATAATGAAATTTTTCAAATGTGACTTCTTGTAGCTCATGCCTTGCCTATGTTCCGCGAGCCCCGCCAACGGAGTACAAGGAAACAGCTGGAGAAGGACAGACTGGATCCCCTGAAGTCACACAAACCGGAACCTCCTGTAGCAGGCCCAGGTGACTGTGATCTAGCTAGAGACCCACAAAGGGAGTTGGGAGGCAGGATGGAGGCATTGTGAATTGGGAAGAACTTTTGGGCCTGGATGCTCCTTTGTCTTCAGAGAGCTTTCACTAGATAGTTTTCAAACATTTTCTTTTTAGCAACGGAACTTTAAAGATCTGATACAGAATCCCAGTGTATAAAACTGATAAAAATAGAGCTACTGTGCTGAGGTAGGAAAGAAGCCTGAAGCCCTGTTGGCTCAGTCTCCAACTTGAGCCCTGCAGGTGACCTCAGTGGAACTTCGGGGCGTCTTGGAACTTGGTGTTAAAACGGCTGCTCTCAATATTGGGTTAATATACAAAACTGGGCTCTTTGACCAGAATCCAGACTGGATTCAATCTCACATAAGGTAGATACTAGTCATAATTTAGTTTTTTGTTGATAAAATAGAGCTGGCCATATCACTACAAGATGAATAAAAAGTCTTTACAGTTTTTAGAAATAGGTACCAGAAGAAAACAAGACAGCACTGGCCACAGTACAGTTCATATCTTCACTAGAATTTCATTTTCTGTTATCACCTGTGTAGTTATCATTTGTTGTAGGCTCCTACGCTTCCAGTTTTAGACTTGTTCATTCATCTAAGCCTGAGATCTGGACTGTCATCTGTTTGGTCTGCTCCTTCAGCATAGAAAACATCTCACATATCCATCTCAATTATTTTAAAAATTTTCTCTCCTGCCATCCTAATCAAAGTTCCTAAAAAACATTTTTGGCTGGGTTATTGTGAGCCCTTCTACCTTAGCTCCTCCTCTCAAGTTCTGTCCCTCTTCCCCGCCCCGTCTCACAGCTTTAATCCCTAACTCCTCTAGCTTTCATGTTGTTACTGCCCCCAAACCTTCATTTGCTTCCCACTGTCCAGTTCTATTTCCAGAGATTCATGGTTCTCTACAATCTGACTTGAGTCTACTTTTGTGACTTCACACCTCACTTCTCTCCTACTCTAATCTTCTGGTATGACTGGTGATTCACTCCTGTCCCCACATACCCCTTCAACCTTCCTGATTCTGCATTTTTGTATTTAACTCATTTTGCTTATTGAAAATAGCCTTCTTTGCCTTCTGAGAGTTTCCACACTGGATCCTTCTCTTTCATAAGATCTGCTCTACCTCCTCAGCCTGAAGTACTGTCTTCCTCTAAGTGCCATAATAGTTACTGGCCATACAAATTATCTGGCAGTTAAGTTAATTATTTCCTGCTTTATTTAGTTTCTTCTTATCATGATTTATGAAATTAATCTTTTAGTGTTATTTGGCTTTTCATGTGTTTATTTTCCTTAAAAAAGTCATACTTTAAAAAAATTATTTATTTATTTATTTTTATTTTTTCGACAGGTACCATACTAGCTGCTAGGGATCTAGTGGAGAACAAATTCCCACCCCTAAGGAGCTTCCTATCTACTAGGCAGTTTCAGTACAATAAAGCAATGTGGATCAACTCATTTGTTTTCTTTCATAATACCCAAAAAATACCTATAAGATACTTGAAAGATGGCAAGCCCTAAGATATGTTTGTTTAAAACTAAAATAGCCTCTAGTGAATATTGGCTCTTTGTATTAATTGAATGTGAAATGTTCACGTCAGAGGAATTTTTTTAAGGCATATACATGCCAAACTATTTGTAATTCTTTCTTATATTGATATCTTCTATAAATTGAGCAACTAAGACGTAACAATTTTTAAAAGTATCTTTCATTTAACAATGTTAGGGAGAAGTCAAGATTTGGTGGTGTCTTACTTTGGTTCTGATGATCTTAAACCAGAGCTGAAAGGATGATACTCAAGTACTCTTGAGATTTGTGCTCAGATAAGTACAGTGTACACAGGTGTACTTATATATTGTCATGCTCGTTCAGTTTCTAGTTTGAGTCTTTTCTTTTGAAACAGGTCGTGGTGGTCGAGTTGGAACCCATGGGGGCACTCTGTCATCCTACATCGTGAAAAACATTGCTTTGGACAAGACCGATGACAGTAATCCCCGGGAAGCCATTTTGCGTCATGCCAAAGCAGCAGAAGACAACCCATACTGGGTTTCTCCGGCATATTCCAAGTAAGTATATCACTTTTGAAAATAGAAAAATTAATTAGCAGGGCATGGTGGTACGTGCCTGTAGTTCCAGCTACTTGGAAGACTGAGGTGGAAGGATCGCCTGAGTCCAGCAGGTAGAGGCAACGGTGGCCATGAGCATGCCACTGCATTCCTGCCTGGGCGACAGAGACTCTAACTCAAAAAAAAAAAGAAAATAGAAAAATTGTTATGTTTAATGAATTGAGAATAACATAACAATGGTATTTTGAGGTTCCAATTTCTCCATTTCTTATTTCATGCTTGAACATGACACGTAGGCCAGGTCCTCATAGTCTTAAAGCCTACATGTTTGTTTATATTGTTAAGATTCTAAAATAGTGAATTTTATAACTAGGCCAGTTTGGTCAGAGTTATAGCCTAGTATAAACCATTTTGAGAAGCCTATGATTCAAACAAACAAGTAAATCACTGCCTCTGTGCATTATCTTAGTTGAGAAGGGTTAAAAGTAAATGAAGGGGAAGATTTATAAGTCTATTATTAAGGACTAACTCTTATTTATAGGGTGGTATATGTAACACTGCAGAGTAAATCCCACCTGCTCAGAGTCCCTCAGACAGCTTAACATGGGTGAACATGTAGTGGTTTCAGCTACATTTACACTGAAGAAAGGTACTGCTGTACAATCTTCTTAAGTTTTTTAACTTGGTATTTGAATTTTAGACTTACAGAAAAGTTGTGGAAATAGTACAAAGAGTTCATACATACTCTTCACCCAGCTTCCTCCTAATGTAACACTTTACATAACTGTAGTACAATTAATTATCAAGACTATGAAACCAAAATTGGAACAATACTATTAACTAAGCTACAGACCTTACTTGGTTTTCACGTTTTTCTGTTAGTAGTCTTTCTCTGTTTCAGGATCCCATGTTGCGTTTAGTTGTTATTTCTCTTTAGTCTCTTCCAGTCATAACAGTTTCTCAGTCTTTCTTGTCTTGCATAACCTTGACACTTTGAATGAACACTGGTTATTACTGTGTTGACTTTCTCTTAGTTTGGGTTTAATTGATACGTTCTTATATTTGGAATGAGACCAAGCATGTTTGTCAAAAATAACACAAGAATGATATTGTATACTTCTCAGTGTATCATATCAAGGTCTTCATGATATTAATTCTTATTAATGTAATTAATTTCTTATTTCTGGTGATGTTAACTTTGGCCACTTGGTTAAGATGATGTCTGCCAAGTTTCTCCACTGTAAACATGCTGGCATTCTGTTTTGAGTTGATGAATTTCTTGGGGGTGATATTTTACAACTATACAAATTCTGTTTCTTTTCAAACTTCTGCTGTCTAATGTTATCATCCATGAATGGATTTGCCTGTAACAGTTATTACTATGGTGTTGCCTAACGGTGATTTTCTGTTTTCCTCTTTTCTTCTATCTTTATTAATTGGAATTCTACCTAAAGGAAGAGTTGTCCCTTCTCCCACATTTATTTATCTTTCAGGTATTTTTTCAGGTTTTTTTTTATATTGGTATGTTCTCTAAAATACTTACTTTATTCTATGAGTTAAGATCCAGTACTATCAGTATTTAGTTGTTGCTCAAATTGTTCCACCTTTGGCCAGTAGAAGTTCCTTCAGAATGACTCCTGTCATCCTTCAGCATACCCATATATTTTTTTGTGCACTTCTTTACTTTCTGGCAACATAAGATGTTTGTTTTTCTATTCCCCATTCTCTTCTCCAAAGAATCCTGGCTTCTTTTATTGGAGAATGGTGTTTAGAAACCAAAGGCTGGATGCTAGATGTGCTCATTGCTGCTAAAGTGCCATTACTTCTAGGTCCTGTCAGCTGCCAAAGCTAAAAAATATATGTACACTTACTAACCTGTGCATTTATACACCTGTATTTCTGAATGTATCAACCTGCATTTATATTTTAAAAACCATGAGTTTAAACTGATGCTTCTGACTTCAGCTCTGTACCACAGTGTTCATTTAGTTTTTCCCTTTTCCATATTTGTAACTTATTTCTCCATTAGTGAGAAACCCAGCTTTTGTTCAATTCTAGTATAAGTAAAGTAGTTTCAGAATTTATAGCCCATACCTCTGTAAGAATCACATTTTCTAACTAGATTACATTATTTTTGTGCAGTTCTTTTTGTCTTTAGCTTTACAGTATCTAGTTAAGATACTGTTTTGCAAAGTTATTTACATTAGATTTTTTTCTTCACCACCATAGTCAGTGTTGCTTGTTATTCATTTGAAGTGCAGTTGGGTTCATTTGTTAGTGTTTATATTCATTTTTTTGGATTTCTCTTACTTTCTTTTTTGGAGGGTGGTAGGGGGAGGTGTGTGTGTGAAGGGTATGCAAAATATCACTGTGGTGCTAGGAGTCAGAGCTTTAAAAGAGATATTTTCAGAGAAGGATCTCTTCCTCTTCCTCTGTACTCTCTTGTTCCCATTCCCAGTCCTCCCTTTTTTGAATCCCTTTCCCATCCTCCTCCTATAGCTAAACAATCTCTTTAGTTCCTGGTCTATCAGGACTTCTTTAGAACAAATGAGCAAATAGATTCGTGAGTATTTTTTTATATCCTCACTTTTCTTACATGAATGGCTGCTTAGTGTAAGTACTCTTTTTCCTTTTGTTTGTCTAAGTTCTATTTGAAAATCTGTCAGTTTATACAGCTCATTCTTACTGTTTTTCACAGTTGCATAGTACTCCATTGTATGAATTTATCATAGTTTATTCAACCATTCTCCTATGTATGGGTATTTAGGTTATTTCCAGTATTTTGTTATTACTAACAATGCTACAGCAAATAAACTTATACATATGCATTTTGTATTGTTAGAGGTATATTCAGTTATTTCTTGATGTCTTCATATATTGCTCAAGTTTTCTCTTTAATTATGAGTACTGGACTCTGATTACTTTTTTAAAACAAATGTTGGGGAAAATCCCTTATAAACCAACTCAGCTTTCATGTTATACTGCTCTCAGTCCCCTGTCTGATCATTAGGAACTACTTTGCATAAAATAAAAACACATTGTTTTAGTTTGGGTTCCTTAGAAGCAGGCCCTGAGATACAGATTTATGTAAAGGTGTTTTATTAGGATATGTTCCAAGAGAAGATGAGTAGGGGAGTGGATAAGTGAAATGAAGCCAAGCAAGGGTGCAGTATCAAGCCACATCCCAGGGAGGGTCACTTTGGCTCAATCTTGCATTGTAATTCTGGAGGTCCAGTCAGATTTGTCCTGGTCAGGGTCAGGGCAGCTGGAGTACTTACACTCTCTTTTTGATTGGTTATTGGTGATAACTGGAGATGGGGCTAGGAAAGAATTCGGGCACTTCCAGCTATCCAGGGCTTTGGAGATAGGTGCTGCTGCTGTGAGTGAAAGCACACTGCACAGAAATGCTAAGGGATATGAGGAGATCTGGGGGAGCACAGCATTCTCTGCTGTATGCACTGTAGCAGAACAGACTTCACTATGTAATGTCACTGGTGGTTGTTCACAATGTGTGTTAATAACCAAACAATACAGATGGAACATCTCTGAACAGTGAGTTGGATAATAGTACAACAGCATAAAGGGTTGTATCAAGGCTGACCAGCTAGTGAGTATGCCTTTAGCCTTCATTTGTTTAGAATTTATGCATGTATAAGCTAAAACATGTCAGCACATCATTGATAGTCAGATAAACTTATAGATGATGCTTATGTTGATGCTTTGTTTTTAAGGGAGTGGTTATTTTCCATTATTGTTAGTTTTTCTTTTAACACTTCAAAAACCTTTTTTTTTTTTAATTTTTCTTTTTTCTTTTAAAGATGTGGGGTACAATTCAGGATTAGGTATACAAATGTTGATTATGCAGTTACCCTTGTTGATGAAGTGTGCCCCTCCCTCCACTGGCAGTTTCCCTCACTGCCAATCTCCCCTGTCCCCTGGCAGTTTCCTACTACCTTCAATCCCTTTCTTATAGTATTATGATAATTGTTCAAGGTCTGCTTATGAGTGAGAATATATGGTACTCTGTTCTTTGTTTCTGTGATAGATCACTGAGTATGATCGACTCTAAATCCATCCAAGTTGCTGCGAAGTCTATGTTTGTCCTTCTTTATGGCTGCATAGTATTCCGTTGTGTATATGTACCACATTTTTTTTTTATCCAGTCCAGTTTCTATGGGCAGCATGGTTGGTTTCATGCAAAAACCTATTTTAGAAACATACCAAAGATTAGTTGAAGAAAGAAAAAAAAACAGCCATAGTTTAAAATTTGCCAAACATGGCGAGTGTTATTTTGATGGCCAGCTGCTTCAAATATGTGTGTGTGTGTGTTTACACATAAAATAAATCACTGAGATATTTTCAAAAATATTGAAATAATACTGTTTCCTGATTATTGGTTAATAACAGCAATATATATATAATTCATAGAACCTAACTTACCACTGAAGAAGAAGAAAAACATTGAGATGACTTTTAGAAACTGTTGGATTGCTGGATTGCAAGTCATTGCTAAAATTGAGACCAGGAACCTGGCCTTAGAATTTCCAAGTTCTTGTTGTAATGTCTAACAACTAATTATTTTGATAAATCATTACCTTCAATTTAGTATGTAATTTTCATGTAAATACACACAGTCTAAAAAAAATCTAGCTGTACTAAAGGGTAGCCTGGAATTTGAAAGCTTCTTTCACAACCCCTAGTCCCTTCATTCTACTACTTAGAGATACCAATCACTGCAGATGCTTATGAATTCTCCCAGAGGGAGATATGTGTCTAGATACTTCCATTATTTAAAATGGAGGTGTATAGCATGTTTTGCAAACTGGTTTTTTGCCTTGTTTGTTTGTTTTTTTACTTAGTATGCATCAGAAGATTGGGCCAGATCCATCCTTCCATCTATCCATACCTAGCTAATACTTTATTTTTATCAATTGTATGGGTATATTGTACTTTTCTACAACAATATTCACTTGAAGAACAGTCCCATTGTTTTTAGTCTTTTACTTTCATAAACAATATGGAAATTAATATCTTTGGACATACATATTAGCCCACGTGTGAGAAACATCTAGCAATAGAATTGCTAAGTCAAAGGGTGTCTATATTTTACATTTGTTTAGATAGTACCACATTTTCCTTCAAAGACACTTTTTAACTGGCTGTATCCAGTGTGTCAGTGCCGTCTTCCTCTTATCATTCCTAGAAGAATGTGTTGTTTTTTTATCTTTGCTAATATGATAGGTGAAAAATTTTAATTTTCAGTTTTAACCTATATTTTTATAATTTTTGAACATCTTTTTTCAAAAAGCACTGTGTTAAAATCTCTTTCTCCTGTCAACTATTTGTATCTTTTGTCCATTTGTCTATTGGTTGCTTAGTCTTTTTCTTACTGATTTGTAAGAGTTCTTTATATTAAGGAGGTTAACTCTTTGTATGTCATGTGTTGCAAATATTTCTCCTAGTCATTTTTTATTTTACTTTGTTTATGGCATTTTTCCCCATGTTAAAAAATTTTGTTTTAATGTAGTGAGATTTAGAAATTTTTTCTTTTTGGGCTTTTTAGGTTTTAGTTAAGAAGGCATCCACTATCCAAGGTTATTTTTTTAATCCTCCCATATTTCCATTTAATAATTTCATGGTTTTATTTTTTAGAGTTAAATCTTTGATTCACCTGGAATTGTTTTAGTGAAAAGAGTGAAGTAGTTATGTTTATATTAATATTTATTACCACAAACGAGGTGTCATAAAAACCAGAAATTGATTTCCTCACAGTTCTGGAAGCATAAGTCTGAAATCAAGGTGTTGGCAGGATACTTTCATCAGAGGCTCTAGGGAAAATTGGTCCTTGCCTCTTCTATCTTCTGGAGGTCGCCTGATTCCTTAGCTTGTAGCCACATCTCTTCCAGGCTTTGCCTGCTCTTCACATTGCCTTCTCTTTTGTGTCGGTTGTCTCATTTTCTCTCTTTAAGGATACTTGTGATGGCATTTGGGGCCCACCCCAGATAATGCAGGATTATCTCCTGACCTCAATATTTCGATCCTTTTCCTAATAAGGTAACATTCTCAAGTTCCAGAGATTTAAGGAGGATGTCTTTTGGGGGGACCATTTTTCAGCCTTCCATAGTAGAGCTCCAGTTTATTTTTTCCCAGTTGGTTAGCCAGTTGCTATAATACTTTTATTGGATAATTTAATTTTCCTCATTAAAGTAAAATGATACCTTTATTATGCCCCAAATATTTATGAATTGTAGTCTTTTTCTGGGCTCTCTGTTCTGTTAATTGGTCTGTCTATTCACGAATCAGTACCAAACTGTTCTCCTTATTTATTGTAGGACTGCTTCCTCTCATTATTCTTCTTATCTGTACTTTTTAATGTATATTCTTTCAGGTCTCCATGACTTCACTCTCTAAGTTATCAAGAGAGTTATTTCCCCAATAAATTAATGATGCTATTATTAGTAGAATTGAGTTACATCTATATAGTAATTTAGATAGATACATACACGTGTTAACTTAGACAGAATGTTATAATATCGATTCTTTCAAATCTCTCACTATCCCTCAGTAGTGTTTTTACATTTTTTTCATATAGATCTTTCACTTTTCCTTTTAAGTTTATTTCTATTTATTTTATCTGTTATGCTATTGTAAATAGGATATTTTCTTTCACTGAATTTATAACTTCTTTGCATATGCCAATACTGTGTGGCTGCATATATGTGTATTATTTATATTACAGAGAGTGCCAAAGAAAGGGGGGGGAAGCTGTCTTAAAATTGCAATACTCAGTAAGATGAATACAAGTCACTTCTTGCAATTACAAGAGGTACTTAAAGTAGTTACCATCAGTGTCCAAACACTTCTAATTACAGTGAAAATCTCTTAACATCTCTTAAAATGTGTATATATATATTTTTTGGCATCCCTGGTATATTAGTTTTTTATCCAGATGTTATTGTATTTTACATAATTTTTAAATTCAATTTGTTTAGGGTTTACATGTATAAAATTATATGCAAATATAAAGCTTACCTTTTCCTTTCCAATTCTAATACCTACAGTTTCTTTTTCTTATTGATTTCATTGACTATTGCCAGAACGATATTAAATAATAGCAGTGACAATGCATATCTTTCTCTTTATTTGAACTTTAACAGGAGTGATTCTATTACATTAAATCATATAAAATTTTTCTTTTTGTAGGTGAAAATAAGCTAAATATTGGCAGTTTTATATTATCCAATCTAATGGTATTTCCCCATTACACATGGTAATATTTGAAAACACACATGCAAGGTGTTAAGGAAAAGTCTCTCTTTTATGTATTAATTCAATGAAGATTTACTGAATACCTACTAGGCGTCAGATACTATTCTCTGTTGTGAAGATGTAGCTGTTAATATGCAATTTGTATTTCTAATAAACAGACAGACACTAAATAAATTCATTAATATTAGATGGTAGTAGTACTAAGAAGAAAACTGAAATAGGATTTGGGGGACAGAGAGTAACCAGGGGGAGAAAAGCTTGCTATTTTAGATAAGACAGTCAGGGTAGAACCTCTATGAAAGTTATCTTTGGCCTCAGAGAAATGGAGGAGCGAGCTATGCAGATACCCAAGGGAAGAGCATCCCATGCAAAAAAAAAAAAAAGAGGAAGTCTTTATTGAATTATTTTATGTTTATGGAAGTGATCACATGATTTTTCTATTTTGCTCTATGAATATGATGAGTTATATTACTAGGCTTTCTAATATTGACCCTTTCTGGCATCTTTGATATCAATCACCCTTATGTGGTTGTAGTTGATTATTTGTCAGGGGTTAGGCTGGCTTCCTAAACATTTTGCATATTTTTCTTTTTTATATATATCTTTAAACAGAAACTTATATACCATAAAACTTATCTATTTGTAAAGATTTGATAGAATCACCTGTAAAACTGTCAAAGTCTGGTACTTTTGTGGAGGGAAGGGTGAATAGTAATTCCTTAATTTATCTCTCTCCTTCCCATCCCCTCCTGGCAAATAGTCTATTTGGATTTTCTGACTCTTTCAAGGCTGCTTGGTAATTAATATTTTCTTGGACAGTTATTCATCCAGATTTTCAGTTTTCCTTAAATAGAATTAATGGAAGCTGAAGGTGTTTTTGTTCATCAGTGACAATTATCTAAAGATAATTTTTGCACTATAGGTGTTATATTTACAATTGAATAGTGTGCTGTCTTAAAAGAAGCTAACAGTGGGTAGCACAAGTATTATTGTATCCTCACTTTATTGTGAAGAGACTGCAGCTTAGAGATCTGCAATTAATAGTGACGGAAACGAGAACTAGACTTCAGTCTCTTGACCCCTAACATTCCAGGGGTCTGGGCTCTCTCTTAATATTCACCTTTCTACTCCTGCATTTTGCTCACATCTCTTTCCTTCCACCCAATTTTGTCACCTTGCATTTACTGCATACTAAGTTCATGGCACCATCTGTCTGCGGCACATAATTTGTTAGCCAGGATCACAGTGCTGCTTCTTCTGTGTTCACCTGCTAGAGTATACTGTTTACTGCCAAGTGGCAAAGTGTTTGAAAGGAAGCTAATATTTAAAAGGATCTTTTCATAAAGGTCACTGTAATTGAGAATGTGTGTCTGGTTGTTTTTCTTCACTGCAATTGACTTCTGTCAGTGATGAAATGAAGATTTATTTACTGTATCTCACTTTATCACAGAACAGCACAATTAGGCATTCCACGGATCTACTTGCTTACACATGATATACTCATCTTTACTTTTCAGTGATAAGAATGAAGAGTCTTTGAACACTTTACATGTATTGATTATTTAAGTTTCATTCCTGGCACTAGCAATGTAATAGCCATGAAAATTTTCAAACACAGCAGGATCACAGAGAACTCTTGTTCACCCACACATGGGCAGATTCAGTTACAGTTTCTTGCTTAAAGATGCTGCTGGAGGGAGAGGAAAGGAGCTGGCTGGGGAGTGGGCAGGATGTAGATCCAAAATGCTATTAGCTTACACATCGGACAGGGATAGATGTGTGTGGGAGCCTGGACACTGGCCAGCAGCCTGCCAGCCTGACAGCTCTGTCAACCATGGTCACTCTTCTTGCCAGAGAAGCTGCCATTGTTGCTGATTCAGTCAATTTAATTTTCAGTGTGCATGTCTTGTCTGATACTGGATATGTGAATCTGAGCATGTGTACGTGCATGCATATGTATTAAAATATCATTCTCACCTATAAAGGATCCATTTAAAGACATGTCGAGTTAGTAGGCAATATTTAAAGAGGTAACACTGTGATCAAGTGAAGGTTTATATATTGTGTCGGGTAGAGACATAAGCATTCAGAGAGAAATATCTTTTTTTCCAGAGTTATGCTTGGGTGGCTAATTCCTAAGCATATTACTATGTAGAGGACAATGTTTCTCAAAGTGGTTTCATGAACTGCCTTCATCAGAGTGGTGCATGTGTTGTTGGGGAAAGTGTTTAAAGATGCAGATTTCAGCCGGGTTCGGTGGCTCAGCCTGTAATCCTGCGCCTTTGGGAGGCTGAGGTGAGTGGATTGCCTAGCCTGCGGGTTCGAGACATGCCTGGGCAGTGAGACCTCATCTCTACAATAAATCAAAAAATCAGCCGGGCGTGGTAGCGCATGCTTGTAATTCCGCCTACTCGGAAGGCTGAGGTGGAAGGATCGCCGGAGCCCAGCAGGTTGAGGAGGCTGTGGTGGCTGGGAGCACCACTGCACTCCAGTCTGGGCGACAGAGTGAGACTCCAACTCAAAAAAAAAAGCAGATTTCTGGATTCCACCCTAGACCAGCTCCACTAGACTGTGTGGGATAGAAGCTGGGAAACTGCATTTTAAGAAGTACCCAGGTGATTGTTTTGCACACTGACATTTGGGAATGTTACAATAGTAAGTATGTAAAGCAAACAACACATGATTTTCACTTAAGAAAATTCAAACATAATGACTAAATGGTTTCAATTATAGAGACTCATAATGAAGTATTATATACATAACAAAAGAATTCCCAGAATTTTTTAAAAATAGAAAGCTACTATGTTGTGTTTAACGTGTAAGTTATTTCACTAAATATATTCTATATACAACTTTTGGAAAATACATCTATTATATGACATGAGGAACACCTGATATCCAAAGCAAGGGATATAATATTAATGACACTTTTGCTGTGCCAGGTTTATTTTCAAACTTTATATATATTATTCATTTAATCCTCAAACAACCCCATAAGGTAAGTCACAGCAGCCCTATGAGGTGAGTGATATTATTGTCCCCATTTTACAGATGAGGAGACTGAGGCTTATAATTTAACCAAAGCCACAGGCAGCAGGTGCCAGAATTGAAATTTGAATGCAGATGTTGTCTGACTTCAGAGTCAAGCCTATGATTTTAACTGAAGTATACTGCTTCTCTCCCCAAAGCAACTGGTAGTTATTAGAAACCTTGAGTTGTAGTGAAGTTGAAAAATTCTTATGTGAACCAGCATGGCATGGCAGAGGGAGCACTAGACTAAGAATCAGAAGTCCTGGGGTTTATTTCCAGCTCTGCCTCCTCCTTGTGGGGCTCTTACCTTCACTGGGGCTTTTTATTTTTTTTTTGCATCTATGAAGTAAGAGGGTAAGGTTACACTGATGCCCAGCTTTCCTGAATGTTTTTGAATATAAATAAGAACTTAGGACTTTGGCAATGAACTGTCTTGGGTCTGTATGTTCTTCAAAGGTTTTCTCATCCTTGGTGATAAGACAACCAGCGGCAATTTTGTAGGGTTCTTTCATTTTTTTTCTTCTTTCTCTTTCTTTTTTCTGTTTCCACGATTCCATAGGTCTCATAGATGTCCCTTTCTCCAACCTCAAACAATCTTTGAACTCTTACGCATTTCAATAGTAGTTAGTATGCCCTATTTATGAGTCTGAGATGTGGTTCTTCTAAAATATTATGTGTTCATTTCCTGAAGAAAATAGAAAAATTCTTTATCTAGAAACATTTTGTTGCTTCTCATCTTCTTATGTGTCCCTAATATTAAAAAAAAAAAAAAAAAATCTTTGATTCACTCTTAACCAGAAAGAAGGAACCGTTTCAAGTGAAATCTTTTGGTCAAGGCTTTTATTTAATCTTAATAATTCTGCAATTGTGATGACTGGGTCAGAGTTCATCTGGGCCGTATTCTTTCCAACAGGGTTAACAAGTGTGTCAGATTGTCAAGTCATGGCTATAATTGACTTTGGCTTTGAGGTTTTCCTTCATAATAAACAATGGGCTCTGAGCCAAAAAAGCTTGTGGTTTATGTTCACATACTGATGACTAAGTAATGCAAGTGATTTCCCCTCATACTCGTTCTATTACCCTGGAGCTCACTTTATGCTTTTTGAATTAATCATATTAGAAGAACATCCTTAATTAAAAAGAATTTGATCTGTGGACTTTCCATTGCAACTGAAAACATTTGACAACTTCACTCTGGCCTGAGTGCAAGAGAAGGGGCATGTAGAAGGCATAGGCTAGAGCTTAGTCAGAAGAGAAAACCCAGTCCTGCTGACACTTTGGATCTCTCACACAATGCACCCCAAAGCTGCTCTTTTAGAAGATTGCAAAGGGAATCCTTATTTATTACTGGCTGCTCTTCACAAAATTCCTCTAGATGGAAATACTGAAGGTGGGACTTGGTTTCTGTCTTTTCTGTGGCACAGTTGGTGGAGAAAGACTGACTTTGGACACATAATCTTGAGAATCAGTTGTTTTTCTTTTTTTTAGGTATCAAGGGGAAAGTTAATCGGTGCAAAGTATCAACTAACCAGAATTTATAGATTTGAGAAAGATATTTGCTTAAACTTTTGTGTTTGCTTTATGAAATCATATTAATTATTAGCAAATGCAGAGTTACTGAAGCTAAAATAAAACAAAAAACCCTTTAACCCTCCTCTGGTTAGTTTATTTAAAGGTTGACAGCAATGGCTGTCGATATTTAATCTGCTCTCCTTTTTCTTGGTAACGCTAATAAAAGTCGGCATACAACAAATGGGACCTTATTAAACTGACAAGCTTCTGCAAAGCCAAAGAAACCATCAAGAGAGCAGGAAGACAGCCTACAGACTGGGAAAAAGTCTTTGCCAACTCTAGGTCTGACAAAGGCTTAACATCCTGGATCTACAAGGAACTGAAATGTACTGAAAAGAAGAAAACAAACAACTCCATTATAAAATGGGCAAAAGATATGAACAGACACTTCACAAAAGAAGACATTCGAGAAGCCAACAAACACATGAAGAAATGCTCAACCTCACTAATCATCAGGGAGATGCAAATCAAAACCACACTGAGATACCACCTAACTCCAGTCAGAATGGCAATTATCAACAACTCAAAAAATAACAGCTGCTGGAGAGGGTGTGGTGAAAAGGGAACACTTCTACACTGCTGGTGGGAGTGTAAACTAGTGCAACCTCTGTGGAAAGCAGTGTGGCGATTCCTAAAAGCTCTAAAAATTGACCTTCCATATGACCCTGCAATCCCCCTACTGGGAATATACCCTGAAGAACACAAATCACTCTATAAAAAAGATACCTGCACACGTATGTTTATCGCAGCATTGTTCACAATAGCAAGAACCTGGAAACAACCATGCTGCCCATCAAAAGAGGACTGGATTAAAAAAATGTGGTACATATACACGATGGAATATTTCGCAGCCATAAAAAAGAACAAAATCATGAATTTTGCAGCAACCTGGATGGAACTAGAGTCTATAATACTGAGTGACCTCACACAGAAACAAAGATCAGAATATCACATGTTTTCACTCATATAATGGACCTTGAACATCCAAGGTAATACTATAACAAAATGACTGACGGTACTGGGAAACTATGGGGGGGAGGGGGAGGGGATTAACAGTAGCAAATATCTGTTTGGGGCTGGGAAAACACCTCTTATCAACAGGGTGTTTGAATGAAACGTAATTGTACACCTAACCCTTAACTGTACCCCACAAAACTATAATAAAAATACTGATTAATTATTTAAAAAAAAAAAAAAAAAAAAAAGTCGGCATACAATGTCAAGTGAAAAACGTTTATTATTCCCCAAATGAATTAATCAAACTGGAAAAGGCAAGCTTCACACCAGCCTTCTGCAAATTTAGGGTTTAAGTTAACACTCAGAAACATGGGTAATTGTAGGCCACAAACCACTAAAAGAGATAGTCTGGACAAAGCTGACTTCATTAAAGTAGATACTTTGCTGGTTCTCCAGTAAGGCTCATTAGATCTCCATTAACCTGCTGAGCTCCCACATTTGGTTGAATGGAATGTTCCCTTTATGTGCTACTTTTCCTTCAAGTCAGTCGTTTCATAGGCTTTTGTTTTGGGCAAGAGAGATAAATTTGCCGTTAGGCTATAATCTGAACTTGGTAACTTCTTGTCTTGAGAAATGAGGTACAGAATTCTGAAGGAATTGATTAAACAGAAGACAAGGAATGGGTGGGTAATAGAAATGCTTTCTGATAATGGTGAAATATATTACTAGCATATTATTTATTTATATGTGTGTTTCTTGAGTTGCTGCCATATCTTCAGTGTCCATTTGGTTTGCTTTACTCTTCTTTCTGGAAGCACCCGACAGAGTCTATGTTAACATCAAATTGTACAAATTCCATTTCTTCCAGTAGCCCAGAAGAGAAATCCATTTTTGTGGATAAGAGACTTAGAGGGTGTGTTGTTGTTGTTTTTATTTGTTTCCTGCTGGCTTTAAAAGCAGGAATTTCTGAACCAGCTTCTAAATGTTTTCATATCCATTAACATTTTATCTTTTTGTATGTGTCATTTTTCTTTTGCTTGACATTGTTGATTTATTTTTATAGTAGTTTTCTATGCCAAGGGCAAATTAGGCCATCCCCCTGGGAAGAAATCTCCCAGTTCTATTCCTAACTTTGCTAGAGGTTGCCTAATCATCCCTGTTCCTCATTGTCTTGATAAAGTGGTGACTAAAGAAATCCATTTAAAATGTCCTAGATAGTCCTGAGTTGAATTTTTAAAATATTTCTCATATGTGGATTTCTGAACTTTTTCAAAAGAATAACTGCTGGAAATAAATTCAAAGTTAAAAATTGCCGAAAAGAAAGAATAACTGCAAGGTTTAAAGCTATGATTCTCTCACTGTGTGCCTACAAAACACTGCCGTTCCTTAGGCCAGTTAGAGATGTTCAATGTGCTAAAGTTGAATAATCTGTTTTGAAGAACCTAGTCTTTATTCAGCAGACAACATATAGTTTTTATTAAAGGTTCTGAACTATGCTGTAAGAATGTTGGTTTTGAGGGCAGGATGGATTGGAATGAGAGAAAATTCCTTCTATAGGCCACACTTCCCTTCACTTTCCCATGTCTAACTCCCTAAAATCAAAGACCACTTTTTGAATAACCTGAGAGTGCAAACCCAAATCTCATGCCTTCACCAAGTCTCCAATAGCATCTTATGGGGCCAGCATTTCCAGATATGAGAAATATTATCCCGCAGTTGGAGTAAGCTCATCATGTTTCAAAGTTAGTGTTGAGAAGACAGATTCTTACTCCATAGCTTTGTTTAAAAGCTCTGCGTTTTTCCTTTACCCAAGCAAGGAGAGGGATAAAGCTACTACTCAGGGTGGCCCACCAACCATTGCTGATGAGGTAAGTGTAGGAATTGAGAGTAGCACTTAGGACATTTTATAGCAATTTGATATATCGTTAAATCTAATGAATATTTGGATTATATTTTGTAGTCTTTTTATTTTTCTAGAAATATAATATTTGCAAGAGACTGAATATTGGAAGACAAAGACTGGCCCTGCACCACAGATGTTTTGAGAAGCACTGCCCTGGCAAGCCCTTTTTGTAGTTCTTTTTTTTAAAAAAACAGTTTTACTGTTTAATTTTGGTAAAATGCACATAAGATGAAACTTTCTATCTTAACCATTTTTAAGTGTACTACAGTTCAGTGTAGTGTTAAGTACTTTCACATTGTTGTGCAGCCAATCTCCAGAATTCTTCATCTTTCAGAATTAAAACTCTTATTAATTGAACAAGTCTCCATTCCCCCCTCCACCCATGACTACTCTAGGTCGTTCAGATAAGTAGAATCATACAGTATTTGTCTTTTTGTGACTGGCTAGTTTCACTTAGCATATTGTCCTGAAGGTTCATCTATGTTGTAGCATGCACTAGAATTTTCTTTTACAGGATGAATAATATTTCATCTAGATGTATATGCACATTTTGGCTATCTATCCATCACTGGATACTTGAGTTGCTTCTTACCTTTTGCACTTGTGAATAATGCTGCCGTGAACATGGGTGTACAAGTATCTCTTCAAGACAGATGCTTTCAGTCTTGGAGGGTATATATTCAGAAATGGAATTGCTAGGTCACCAGGTAATTTTTTTAAAAAAGGAACCATGATACTGTTTTCCATAGCATCTGTGTCACTTTACATTTTCATCAACAGTGTGCAAGGGTTCCAGTTTCTCCACATTCTGGTCAGTACTTGTTATTTTCTGTTTTTGTTTTGTTTTGTTTGATAGTTGCCAAAAAAACAGGCATCCTACTTCCAAACAAAACTTGGTACTTATTCAATTTTAATTTCTGGTGAGGGTCAAGGAAGTTGTTGTGGTATAGTCATTGGAAGTGACTGTCTAAATGACCCTGATGTAAACATTTCCTCAGTGAATTCACTGAGTCCAATGTTAGGTAGGAAATGAAAATAAAAGATGTCTCCTTTGAAAAGCTAATATTTGTCTTTTTTCCCCCTTTTGTCTTGACTAGAAAATTCAGGCTAAGTTTAATGTTTAGTTATATACCCTTTTATTCCTCGTTTCTTGATCTTTTACTTATTTGTTTTGATTTTCTTTGCAACTTAACTTTATTGGAGTATAATTTACATATAATAAAAAACACATTTCAAGTTTTGACAAATGCATAAACCTTTATCATCACCATGTCAAAATTATAGAACATTTCCATCCCACCAAAATGTTCCTTCGTGCCTCTTTGCAATCATTACTCTCTTTCTAGCTGTTGTTAAATAGTTTTGTTGATTTTGTGCCCTTTAATGTTAGCCACCAACCTGTTACAAATGCTTTTGGAGGTAGGTAGTATATTAAAAAGTAATCCCTTAAATGAAATTGTCTTTTCAGGCTGTAGGTTTTTCTCTGTGAGCTGCTATCAACATACTTTTTCATATCCAAAAAGATAGCACTGCAGTTTCTTAGTATAGTACTTAAATCTCATTAAAACTAACATTGATGAGCTGCTGTTTTATGAAGCATTGCCAAATATCCTTGGAAGGTCGTGTCTTTTTTCCCCTTAGAAATTAAATGTGTGACTCAAAGGATTTCTTTAAACTAGACGATTTGTTTCTGTATATGTTTGTCCACACCTGAGTGGTCAGCATCTTTGCCAGAAGATAAAATATGTAACAGGCACCACTTGCCTTGTTGTAGCATATTAGAAAGCCAGTGGTCTGCTTTCTAGGAATTCAGCAACTCATGGCCAATGAAAATCTGTAGCTGCTTTTTGAAATGTTAGAACTATGACACTACCTGTGTTTAGATGTCATAATAGTGTCTTGGAAGTTACAGTAAGAAGTTTAACCAACTGGATTGTGTATG
This sequence comes from Carlito syrichta, assembly GCF_000164805.1. Taxonomy (NCBI): domain Eukaryota; kingdom Metazoa; phylum Chordata; class Mammalia; order Primates; family Tarsiidae; genus Carlito; species Carlito syrichta. The sequence continues at coordinate 954,730 of NW_007257216.1, read as the reverse complement.
GGGACAGCTTCGGCTCTAGATAGGTATGTGAGGTAACTGGAGAGACAGGAATGGTAACTAACTTCCGCACAAGGAATTCCAGTAAATGACTTTTGTCAGACAACATCAGCATGAATTGTGGATTGTTTATACTTCTTCCTCAGGATAATAAAGAAACAGCAAGAGATAATATGAAGTTATAACCCTGCTTCACTTACCAAATAAAAAGAATTATGTTGTTACTATTTTTATCATTTTGGAATTGCCTTAGTATACTGAATTGAACCTTAAGTGAACATATAAATCAAAATAAATAATCTTCAGGTACTATGCTTTAATGTTCTTCATAATGGAATAGAACTGTTTTTTAAAGGGAAATCAGCAGTAGCATGACAAAAAGGGACATTATGCATTATAACCATTTGACATTTCCTTGGAATTATTTTCTGTGTAAGTGGTATAAAAAGGAATGTCATTGAACCAGGTATGTTTACAAGGCACAGAAGTTCCTCATGCAAAGAGTGCTTGATGTACCATGTGGCAGCATTTCAGCAAGGATACCATATGACCATATGACAATATTACAGCTACATACTGTGATGTGTCCTAAAATGCTTGGTATTTCCATGCATTCGCCTGAGTGTGGGGCTGTAGGAAATGCTCGTTTTTATCTATCTAACTCTCTATCTATTTAATTTTGCAGGTTCAAATTGATTAGATAAGAAAACTAGCTCAAATGCTCTTATTTAGGTACACCATAATTACATGTATTTGGATTACTTAAGTCTAGGGACAACCCAGGGAGCTATAAATAAAGATTATATGGATTCTTGTTCAGTGACTATAGTTTGCTTTTCAAATGGTCCCAATTATCCTGAATTTGAGGTGGAGGGTGGTTACAATGTGTGAGGTTTCACTGAATTTGATGAGTTTTCATTTTATTTAAGGGAAGGACGGTATACACAGTCTGCCACAGAAGGAAAACTTTAAAAAGACTCTTTGGTTCTTTTCCTGAACATAGTTAAATTTCCTTTATCCTTTTCTTTGCCAGAAGTTTAACGATTTATATTCAATACTTGAGATGTTTTAGTGATTTGTATTTAATGATTAAGATGTAATTGATTCCCCACATTTGCTCCCACTTGATGACAAAAGTAAAGTCTAATATAATAAACACTTACTGACTAAGTTTTCCTCCTTTAACTTTTCTTGTAGGACTCAGCCCAAAACCATGTTTGCCCCAGTTGAATCTGATGATGAGGAAGCAAAGAATGAACCAGAATGGAAAAAACGTAAAATTTGAAAAATCTAATTGGAGAGCTGTTTGCATGAGGTGGAGAGATTTGGGCGGTTGTTGTTTTTTTTTAATGCTCATGAAATAAAAAAAATACATTTTTATGAACAAGTTTTGTTCTTTTCTTTATGGAACCATTGAAAACATTGGTAGCTACCCCTCACTAAAATTTTGCTTACATTTTCTTACTTATAGCAATTAAACTGTATTACAAATAAACAAGAAGCAGATTCTTAACCTATTACCAAATACCTTAGGTATTTGGAAATGTTATTCAACAATTATTGGTCTTGTACATTCATAACCTTAGTGGGGAAAATGTACAGTGAGATGTGCATCTGTCTTGAGCAATTCTAGGAACGTAATATAGAAATAGAGATTAAAAAGTTTAATATTTTTGTATAATTTCACAACAGTTGTTTGCATCACTGTAAATAATTAGGCTGAGTTCAAACCAAAAGCATTGCCATACTAGGAAAGAACAAGTATTTGATTATTCTTCAATAGCAGAATATAGTGGTTAGAGGTGGGCTTTGAAGTCAGACCAATGTGCACACAAGTCCTGGCTTTACTCTTTACTCTGGGGTCACCTTGGAAGATTATTAAACTTTTCTCTTCTAGCCTCTGATGGCAGTAGTACCTACTTCACAGGTTTGTTAGAAGGGTTAAATGGGACATGCCTCATAGAGCATTTAGCATAGTACCTGGCACACAATAAATACTAAATATTTGCTGTTTTAAAATAGGGCTAATATCTACTTTGCCTGATTTTTATTGGTATTAAGCTAGAAAGGTACAGAAATGCTTTGTCAATGGAAGAGTTATATAAGTAGAAGAAATTAAAAATTATTCTAAAAAGTTTTTATCCTTTTATAACTAGAAAATGAAAAAATAAGTTGGCAATTTGTCCAAAATAATAATGAGTCAATAGAAGAAAATTCTTTGGATTGGTTTCACATAGTTGAGGGGTAGTTTGTGCATGTAAAATAATCCCCTCCTGACAATTCAGTACTTCTGGTACTTCCTTTCTGCCTTCCTGCTCTTATTTGTCCTAGTGAATTTAATTATTATAAAAGTGATTGATGATCCAGAAAGTATGTCAGAAAGTTCCTGGTCCTTCAGACTTCACATAACCTCTCCTGCCTCTCACAAAATCTTTTTTAAACAACTGCTCACACTCACACAACACTCCTGTGTCTGAAGATTCTGAAATGGCAGTGGGCATTCATCTATAGATAAATCCTAAACCACTTCATTTTTGTACACTTTCTCTGTCCTTCTTCCCTTCTACCACCATCCTCATCCCATTACCTTTCCCTTGTGACTTAGCCTCTAGGTAACAGGTTATGAGAGAAAGAACTAACATTTGCTGAGTGCCTAGGATATGATGAGTACTATTCCAAGTCCTTGTGTTAGCTGATTTAATCCTCACAAAAACTCCATGAGTAGGCAACATTACTAAACCCATTTTACAGATGAGGTAAAAGAGGCTCAAGTTGTCCAATAGTCTTTCTGAGGTTGTAGCTAAGGCGGGCTATATGAAGACATCCAAGATCTCTAAACATCAGTAATTAACACTGTCCCAAGTTTTCTATTCCTATTTCTAATGAAGTGTTGAAATAGACTTCATCCAAAACCAATTACGGACCAATATTTTGTTCCAGCTGCTTAGGATTTATAAATTTATTGCTTCTTGGATAAAATTTACTGAAAGCATCTCACATCTTTCCCCATCTTAACATAAACATTGCACCATATGGAAGTATTCGTCTTGTACAGCCAAAAGTTGCAGTGGAGGATTGGGGAGGAATAAAAACTTGATCATAGTGGTCTTGGCGAAGTCTGCTATGATGTAAGGGGAGAGAAAGGCAAATTTCACACGAAGATGATTTTTCTTATTTTTACCCTCAGTAAGGGCCTTTTTGTGTTTGAGAGGCTCTATCTCACTCTAGAGAGTTTCATAAAGAATTATTTTTCCACAGAAGCTTGGCAAAGTACACATGCAAATTTCAGTTTTGAATTTGGTGAGGGAGGAGCTTAAAGCCAGAACTGGACAAAGAGCAGGTATATATTTGACCTTGTGTTGTTACCAGGATGAGCCAGCTGGTTATTCCATATGGGCCCTCACACTCCACATGTCTCTCAGGCCTCGTTATATTCCTCCATAGAAACTTGTATTTGATCACCTACATTTCTAGTTGTTCAAAGAAGAAAGTGGAAGTCATCAAAATGACTCCTCCCTCACCTCCCCACTTCCACTCCATTAAGTTACTTGTCAATTTCTGCCCATACTTCCTTCTTAATCTCACACATCTGCCTTTCCTCTTTCCCTACCTCCCCTGCTAGAATTTAGACCCTCTTTGAGCATTCACCAGCACCACTCAGAGACGCCTCCCAATGAATTTCCTTGGTTTTTATTAGGTCCTCATCTACTCCATCTTTCATTCTGCCATCAGAGTTAGCCTTCTAAAAATCAAAACCTGTCATTTAATTCTTTTGTCTGGAGTCTTCCGAAGGCCCTATGTCAGTAGCTTTAATTCATTTATGTGACACTCGAGGACATTCAGGATTCGGCCTCTCCCTGTCTTCCTTGCTTTAACTCTTGCTGATCTGACATATGCTTCTGAGGTCCAGACACATTGAACCCACACAATACCATGTTCTTTGGCACCTGAATGTCTTTTTGTACATGTGGTCCCTTCTTCCACCCTGATCTGGCTGGAAAATCCCTGTTTGTTTTGAGAAATCAGGATCAATTTCACCTTTCCAGGCAGGTGCTCCCATGGTTGCTCCCATAGTTGCTTACATATCCCTCTGCAATAGCCTCCTTTTATGTTGCATTGATAATTGTGTACCTGTGAATTACTTGTGGGCCAGGCGTGTGTGTGTTTTCCCCCACTAGGATGCAGATTGTAAAAACTAAAGAGCATTGGGCTCAATAAATTTGAATATTCAATAAACTTAATGAATGAGAGGGGCCATGTTCTCGTCACATTTGTATTCCCTAGACCCTAGCCCTATTGCTTTGGTAAAAGGAGGGAAAGAAACAGGCAAGTATGAGGAAAGGATGGGATGAGAATAAGATGTAGGAAGTGCTTCTGCGTAGCAGATGGAAAGGAAGATCATTCGCACCAAAGGTTAGTCTGTGCCTGGGCTGCCTTACCACTTCTCTGTTGGGACTTATTTGGGTCATGAGGTAGACTGAGGAAGAAGCAGGATTGTCTGTGCTGTTCCTGACATGGCACAGCAAGTCCTAAGCCACCATGACATCCTAAGGCACTTGCCTTCTGTCTTGTTGGACTTGGTACCATTAAGGTTATAGGACACTGAGAAAATAAAGATCCGAGATATCTCTACCATGGGGATTCTTAACCTAGGCAGAGTGTCTGTGAACTCTCTCAAATCTTATGCAGCCTATTTTGCCTATACTCATGTACATTTTTGTGTAAAGACGATCTATAAATTTGATTCAACTGGGATATTGGGCATAGCTGGTAGCTCTTTCATCTCCCAAAAGAACTGTCTAAAATTGGCGCATTAAGACTTGAAAACCAGGATATAACTCTTACATTTACACACAAACTACCAAACAGAACAGACCGCTAAAACCTCTAACACACTGGCCCCCATTTAATCTTAGGCAATCTATCAGATTGCTTTGTAATCAGAACTCAATATTTATTCCTTGAAAGATTTTTAGCTTTCTGTACCATTAAAAACTAAAGAATTCAGCTTCACTCCCATATGAAGGCAGCATTCAAGAGTGACACTTTTTATAAGTGCGATTTAAGAATGAATATTAGGAGACTTGAGCCAATTTGAGAAACTATTTTACGCATCAACATGACTATCTCAGGTAACTCTGAGCCCTTCAACGTTTAATACCCAATGAGTCAGTGGGGTAGGATAAAGGAAGGGAATCAGGTACCTGCTTACAGGTATTCATACAGCCTGGGTCAGTAGACCTTCAGAAGTGGTATGCCTCATTCATCTGTCAGTCTCTCGAATGTGAGGAGATCAGGAAATGTTAACATATACCTTCGGAAAACTATGGGGCATACCATAAACCACCATAACTTTAACTTTAATTTTTAGTCAACATCTTCACCAAAGAACTACGAGGAGGAACAGGCAAGGAGAGAAGTGCCTGAAGACAGGAGACTGTGTATGTGTGTTCAGAGGTATGTGGCTGGGGAAGGGGCTATAAGGGCAAAAACTAGAGAAATTTCCTATTCTAAGTAGTTTTCTGGAATTATCAGATATTCTATATTAAGGGTTTTCAACTTTTAAAATAAAAGTGTTTTAAAGATACTTCACATTTTCCCAGTTGTAATAATACTCTTTAAAGGAAATTTGGAAAATACTGATGTGTGATGGCATATTAAAGATGGCCACAAATTCTTTGACACTTTACTCCCCTTAAATCTGAGTAGGCCCTGTGACAGCTAGACCCATGGCAGAAGTGATGCTTTGCAAATTACCAGACCCAAGCTTTAAGAGACTTGCACCTTTCTTTTTCTTGGGACACTTGTTGAAATCTGAGTGCCCAGCTGTGAGGAAGCCCACACAGCCCCAAGGAGAGGCCTACCTAAGAGAAACGAAGGCCCTGGGGCCAACAACCCCAGTTGAGCTCGCCCAGCATCTTTCACAATCAGACCCAACACGTTACAGAGCCATCTTGGAAAGCAGATTTTTCAGTTCCAGTTGCGTGATATCGCTGTTGTCATGAAGCCAGAGATGAGCCAGGCCTTACAGAGCCCTGCCCAAATTGCAGATTAATGAGCAAAATAAAGGATTATTGTAATTTGAAGCTACTAAGTTGTGGGGTTGTTTGTTATATAGAAATGTATAACTAGAACAACTTAAAAGATTTTTAAAAAATTATTCAGATACAAACAGTGCTTTGCCTAGCGCGGTAGCTCAAGTCTGTAGTCCCATCACTTTAGGAGATTGAGGTGAAAGGATTGCCTGAGGTCAGGGGTTCGAGACCAGCCTGGATAACTTGGTGAGACCTCGTCTCTACAATAAATCAAAAAGTTAACCGGGCATGGTAGCACGCGCCTGTAGTTCCAGCTACTTGGAAGGCTGAGGTTGGAAGGATCACCTGAGCCCAGCAGGTTGAGGCTGCGGTGGCCATGAGCGTGCCACTGGCACTCCAGCCTGGGTGACAGCGTGAGACTCCAACTCAAAAAAAAAGTGCTAATATTTTGATGAATTACTTTCCAATATTTTTACATCAGTTTTGAGATTTTTTTCCTCTTTTAAAAATATTGTAATCCTTATGAGCAATATGGCACATAAATTTTCCACAATATTACAAACCGCTTATATAATTTTAGAAGCTACATAGTTGCTCATTATATAGATGTATCTTCTATATTTAACCATTCTTCTATTATTGGAAATACAGATTGCTTTCAAATTTGTGTGATAAGCACTGCTGTTTTGGATAGCTCTATGTCTAAATTTTCTATATGTATACATAATTATTTTCTTAGAATTGGTTACCAAAAATGGAATATAGGGGAGGGGTCAGAGAGTGATTCATATTTGATAGACAGGGGTAATTGTAATCTTAGTTGTTACCTTATCAGTGGAGGTCCAATTGGAGGGGACAAAGATGGTTTGGGCGATGTTGTTAGTATACTGGGTTAAATAGTGTCCCCTTAAAATTCATGTCCAACCTCAGAATATGACCTTACTTGGAAATAGAACTTTTGCAGATACAATGAATTACATTAAGATGAGATCACACTAAATTAAGATGGTTTCTAAATCCAGAGGCCGGTGTTCCTTATAAGAAGGCCATATGAAGACACACAGAGAGACACACACACACAAGGGGAAAGATCATGTAAAGATGGAAGCAGAAATTGGAGTTACATAGCTGCAAGTCAAGGAACTCCAAGAATTACCTGCAACCATCAAAAGCTAGGGGCATAGGTAAGGAAGAATTATTCTTCCCTAGAGCCTTTAGGGGGAGCATAGCCCTGCCAATATCTTGATTTCAGAATTCTAGCCTCCAGAACTCCAAGAGAATAAATTTCTCAGTCCCGCAGTCTGTGGTAATTTGTTAAAGAAGCCCTTAAGAACCTAACATATCTAACAAGATGTGAGGAACACTTGAATCCAGATGAAGCTTTTCCAGGCTGCCTTCGCTGAGGATCACAAGATCCTCAAGGTCCAACATCAAAGTTTAGAATTCTCTCCTCTCCCTCAGTATGGAATTTGGTTATGGTAGTTGTTTTTAGCCAGTGAGTTTTGGGGTAATTCGTTACACAGCAATAGACAATAATAAAATGGCCAATGTAAGCTCATTCATCTTACATTTTGAGTATCTAGCTACCTATCCAGAGTATCTTCTTGTTCAGCCTTCTAAGGATGAGCTCATAAATAACTTGTCTTAAGGCAGTGAATCCACTTGACTTTTCTTGATGGCTTAGGGGTGAGATAAGAAGACAGATTTTATTCTGTAGGAAGGGGAAGACTGTCATGAGTGACTTCGGTCAGCCAGAGATTATAGCTAAAGGAAACAATTGTAATATTCTTTCCCACAGTTCTGTTGTGTCAGCAGAGTTGCTATCTGCACCCCCCTCATCCAACTTGATTGACAGTGGTTCTCTGTGCTGCTGTGGCTTCCATACCTGGTCTTGTCTCCTCTGGCCTTGGGACAGACAGACATCTAGTACTATAGTTTTCTAATCCAAAGTATCTATGAGTTCATAATCCTCTAAGTCTTTCATACAGCTTTTTTTTACTCTGCGATAACTGAGTAATCTGGCTGAATAGCTGACAATGATTTTACTGTTTGTAATAAGTCACTTTGAAGTGTGGGTAGCTGACAACGGCTGGGCCATCTCCTCATTTCTGCCTGACAGAGCTGATGTGACCAGACATCTGGTGCTGCTCGTCAGGTCTCTCAAGTTCACCAGCCATGGCAAAAAAATAAACATACGATAGAGTAATGTTTGCTACATTAATCAAGGAGTCTTAATCAGTGTATGGCTGGTATCTTAGAAGTAGCATGAGATACAAAGTCAGAAGTTTGGTGCACATGATCTTCCTCTGCTATTTAGTAATTTTGTAAGTTTAGGAAATTACACAAACTGTGAGCCTCAGTATCTTAATCTATAGAATGGGGATGGTATTTAACCTACTAACCAGCCTACATCCAGAAAGATGTTTTATGTTTCAAATAAGAGAGTGTATGTGTAAACGAGCTTTGCAGACTGTGAATGCTAATATAGTTGTTGTCTCTTGTGGTTATTATTAGTATCTCAGCGAATAAACATGAAGGGCATATTCTTAGAAAACAAGCTCAAGTCTGTATAAGCCCCATAATCAAGAATCATTGAAATGGCAGTGAGGACACTCTACCAACAGGGAGAATTTGATTTTGTGCATGTGAGAGGTTGCCATTCAACATGGAGGTTTATCCAAGACTTGGCTAAGGTTGTCTTAGGTGGGGCTCTGGTCCTGGTTGGGTCAGCTCCTCATTGAACTGACTAGAACCCTGATCTATCTGCCTATGGCCTCACTGTTGACCATGTTCAACACAATGGCTCCCATGGTGCTGGTTGTGACAGCATCATGTGAAACCTTTCCAGATTTAGCATAATGGGAAAGTTGTCTTCTGTATTTCTCATAGGCTATTTTGATATTGCTTTCTCTCTCTTTTTTTCCCTTGTTTCTCTCCAGTATTAAAAAGTATTGTGTTCACTTTGTTGGGTGCCATATGGTCTTTCCCTTTGACTCTATTGCCTCTTGTTTATGAAAAATAGCAAGTCAACCATGACAAATGACCAGCAGCAATCTTGCCTCCAAAGTACAGAGGCTTTTTTCTTCCCCTTATTTTGTTTTAAAAATAAGAAAGCTTTTTTCCTTTGGGGAAACAAATCTTATTACTCATAGATACATAGTTAAAAAGAAAAGCTTTGGAGTCAGGAGACCTGGGTTCAAATCCCAGATTAGGCAAGTTACATAATCCCTTTAGAGCCTGATCTGAAACAAAGTCCTGAGGAACATGTTGCAGATCTATTTCTTCACTTTTAAAATGTGCAACCCTAGCCGGGCTCGGTGGCTCAGCCTGTAATCCCAGCACTTTGAGAGGCTGAGGTGAGAGGATTGCCTGAGCCCGCGGGTTCGAGACCCGCCTGGGCAACTTGGCGAGACCTCATCTCTACAGTAAATCAAAAAATTAGCCGGGCGTGGTAGCACGCGCCTGTAGTTCCAGCTACTTGGAAGGCTGAGGCAGAAGGATCGCCGGAGCCCAGCAGGCGAGGCCACGGTGGCCGGGAGCGGCCACTGCACTCCAGTCTGGGTGACAGAGTGAGACTCCAACTCAAAAAAAAAAAAAAAAAAATTTGCAACCCTTATTCGAAATCAGTCCCTACCTGCCCATTGTCTCCTGGAAGTAGGAAACTACTCTGTCCCCTGCCTTGAGCCTTTCTCCTACGGATCTGTCCCTGGGGGCATGTTCTTTCTTTTATCTAGATCCAGGCTGGCTGACCCTCAAGAGGGTCACATGGGATAACTCTCTTTTGCCTGACAATGTGGCCTGGAGGTGAAACTTGTGACTCTACTTCAGGGCAGATGTGAGGCCCTACCCTAGCTATGACTGGATTTCCTGGCATCGGCCAAAATCTTTGTCATTGTGAATAGTCAGCAACAATCAACATTTATTCTTTTAATTTATGTGAAGTCAGATTTCAATTTTTCTCCTTTACCAAGGACCATAGAGCTGTAAAGAATGAGAAGACAGTGAGCGTGCCACTGCACATCAGCCTGGGCAACAGAGTGAGACTCCAACTCAAAAAAAAAAAAAGAAGATAGAACAACACAAAAAGCAAGCTATGTCTTTTATCTCTGGAGATGTCTGACAAGCAATCCCTCATCTTTGCCTCCATGTGCCTTGGGAACTGCGTCATAATGTGTGCTGTAGCAAAGCAGACACTTGTCAAGCAGATTGTATTTTACTTATAAGAACAATGTTGTGATTGGATTCCAAGGAGATCAAGGACTAAGCATCTCATAAGTCATGGCTGTGATCAACCATATGGTCATGAAATCTGGAGAACACAGTAGAATAATGGGAAAGAGCAAAGCTATAATTTGAGACGATTAGATCTGGAAAGGATACTTGAGACCATCTACTATGAGCCCCATATTTTACAGATGCGAAAATGGGGACCCTGAGGGTCAGCCACTTGTGTCAGGATGTACTGTTCATTAATGGTAGAGTTGGGACAATACCAAGACCATTGTCACTGGTCCAATGTTCCTTTAACTCTACTAGGGGGATCAGATTCCAATCATTGACTGGAATGAGACAGACCTAGGTTGGGATGACTGCTCTGCCATGTATTGTGTGACCCTGGGCAAGGTATTTTACTTATTTGTGCCTCAGTGTCCCTGTTAGGGGCTGCAATGTGTCCCCTGCAAATTTATATGTTGAATCCCTAACCCTAGTATCTCAGAATGTGACTGTATTTGGACATAGGGCCTTTAAAGAGGTGATGAAGTTAGAATGAGACTGTTAAGGTGGGCCCTGATCCAATCTGACCAGTGTCCTTATAAGAAGAGGAGATTTGGATAAAGAAAAGACATCAGTGAAGAGCACGCCCATAGAGGACCAACCATGCACGTAGAGGAAAGACCATATAAAGACACAGCAAGGACACTGTCATCTGTAAGAAAAGGAGAGAGACCTCGGGAGAAACCAATCCTGCTAACACCTTCATCTTAGACTTATGGACTCCAGAACTGTGGTTTAAACCACCCAGTCTGTGGTATTTTGTTATGGCAGCCCCAGCAAACTAATACAGTCCCTATCTATAAAGCCACGATGTGAATACTTAACTCATGGGGTTGTTGTCAGTATTAAATTAGATAATCTAAGAAAGAAACTTAGCCAACGGCCAAGACATAGTAAATGCGCAGCACATGACAGTTACTATGGTTAGGCAAAGGGACAATAAAGATTACATAAATTACTGTGACATAAATTTGGCTTTACCAAAATGGGTTTGCCAGCAGTTCTAGACTAAGCCCCAGTCTTCTCTCAGCTTGGCCTGCTTCGTGTTGGTCTTTGAATCGTTTTCGAAGGTGGATCTGAATTGCCTACTCATAGGTCTTTCAAAGACAGGCGAGATAAACTGAAATCAGTTTCTTCATTGTATTGTGATAACTTTCTCAGCCATAACTAGTCATACTGGAGTCTTTCCACAAAGCTGAGACATCTCCTTAAAATTCAGATTGTTCTTTAAAAATAGACATTGGAGAATGCAAATATTTAGAGGCCTCACTAAAGAGTTCAGATGTTTGAGGATTTTTGAGCATAGAGCACTCTCGAATCTGCTCTTTATGCTGTCTTTTAAAACCACCAACACTTTTGGACTGCTTTGTAAGGAGTAAAGATGAAATGGAGAAACCTCCCAGGACCTCAGAGAGGGAAGTGCAGAGGGTAGCAGAAGGGGCACGCTGGCTGTTGCCTTGATGGCGGGGTACAGGATCTGGTGTGTCCCAGCAGTGATTGCTGAAGTGGCCTTCTTTTCCCATGCTGTCCAGCCATTCAGAGTTGGCAGTGGCCATCATGGGCTTAAAGCACTGACCGTGGGGGGACAGGGGACTGTGCTGAAGGAGTGGAGCATGGAAGGCCAAGTGCTGCAACACTGGAAGTCCTTGTACAGGATTATAAGGGCAGCTGGCTCCCCGTCAGTTCTATTTTCTGGCTGTGCTGTGTGGCGAGATCCAGAGTGTGATCCTCAGCAGGCGGAATCCATTTTGATTTTTACCTAAATCCCAGAGTGTATAATTCATACAAGGGCACCTGATGTGGGCTAAGGCTTCTCATCTGCACTACTCAGCTTTCTGCAAATCCTGCTTCTTTATCCTAGCCGCTCCTCTCGGAGACAGGGCAGCCAGAGAGTTTCTGTTTTGCTTCTAAAGAAACCAAGGCGCAGGGACTTAAACTAGACTTACAACTAGCAGGTGCAGATAAGCTGACCCTGAGACCAAAAGTTTCTGTGCCACCAGGGCAGCATGTTATGGGCATTGTTCATAAATATCTTGCTAAACCTCAAATATAGGGAAAGTGAGCTGGTCTGAGAAGAATGCAGACCAGAGACCCTGCAAAAGTCAAAGCCGTGACTGGGGTGTAAGTCACGCACATGGGCAGCATCTGTCTGGGTGGCACATACTTGTGGTCATGGCTACATTACTAACCTTTCGCTCAGCCATTTGTTGAAGCAGTCATTGTTTGGGAAATGGGAGTTGGACCATTCCCTCTTCTGAAATCCAAATGCCACCCGTGATATCCTCCTCCATACTGCCCATTTTGATGGCTTGTGGTGTCTTACAAGTTGCACAAAGAATGTTGCCTGGAGCGAGGCTTTCTGGGTAAAGACGCACTGTGGATTCAGTCTTCCAGGGTTTCGACATAAACGGGTGATCCAATGTGAGGAGAAACTGATTCTAAAGCATTAGACTGCTCAGTCATCCATGACTAGAAGTATGGAATTCTGAGCCCCGTCTCCAGTCATTCAGAGTCAGTGAGTTCCTGGGGCAGGGCCCAGGAATCTGAATTTGCACCAAGTAGCCCAGGTGACTCTGAACAGGAAGTCATAAACACTGCTCTGTGAAACATTGCTCAAGACAATATAGAGTATTCGTGTTCCTTCTGATTCTGAACTTGAGTAAATCTGGGATACTTGGTGCCTGAGGTACCCTCAAGACCTTGATGGCAATGTGACTGATCTATGAAGACCTAGGAGTATTTCAGTCTTGGATCCCACTACAACCTCTTGATCCTCTATTTTTCTGACTATAAAAATGGAGCATTCTATACTTTCAGTTTTTAGAAGAAAAATACTATATGATAACAGAGGTACTGTTGATTTTTAAAAGTGTGCTGCCTTAAGCTTAGATACAATTTAACAATAGCTTTCACTTTGGATTTTCACAGTAACCTCGCTAACATTTTACAATGAATTATTACACTAGCGAAGAAACTGAGGCACAGAGACATGTTCTAGAGCCAACAGTGACACCCAACATTATCCCATTGGCTGGAAAGCTGAACTTAAGTTTAGGGTCTTGCTCTTCAAGTTGACCTTTAGAGAAGGGTACTTGAAGGTCTCACCAAGGAGTTTGGTTGTGGTGTTTGGCCATGAGGCATCTCTTGAACCTAGTCCTGACATTTTTCATTTCTTCACTCTCTTGTCTGCCAGGCTTTCACAGTACTAAATCTTGGCCTGGAACACCATCCAACTACCAGGCTGGGGTCTTCCTGGTAAGCTCTCTTACCTCTCTGTAGAAAATCCATAAAGTAGCATGTGGCTATTGGTTCTGATGTTGGGGTATAGGAGTTGTACTATGACCTTAATCCAGAGAGTTATCAAAAAAGATATTTAAAATGACCAGAAAAATCTTTGAAGACATTTTTATGTGATCAGACTCTCCTTCCTGAAACTGGACCAGCTATAGTTGAATAGTCTACCGCCATTCTTTCAATGAAGGTGTCTCATGTTTGGTGTAGATTATGGTGGGAGTCAGGAGACCTGAGTTCCGACCCAGTCTTGACCAATAATTTACTCTGAGCTTGGGAAATTTACTAATGTCTTGGATTCTCAGTTTCTTCTTCTATAACATGAAGTTTCTTACTCTGGGCTCTCTTGGTCTATTACCCTTCAATTGAACTCCCACCAAGCCACTGGGAATACTAGGGATATATGAATGAATGCCTTTCCTAGGAGCTGATGTGAGAATATACAATTTCCAGGAGTACAGAAAGCAGAAGTGTCATTGCTTAAAAAAAAAGTTAGAAGCAGGGTATGTGTACATTTTCTTGCCCACTGAGCATATACAGATACCCACTACCTCCATCATTAATTTTGCCCTCAACTTTTGTCTGCAGACCTGAGAGGAGACCAGAACCTCTTACAGCCAGGGCAAGACATGACATGAAAAAAAGTAATGAGGTGACATTGGATGCTTTCATACTTGGAAGTGAATAAGAAAGGGGGCACCTGTAGCTCCAGGCAGTCTTGGGGCTTCCCTGTGGCCTGCTTGTGATCTCAAGACCAGACATGGGAATGTTGCTAAGGACCTGTGAATCAGAGGCTGGGCACTAGCAGGCACCTACCCCACCTCCAACTCCAAGTGTACTGGAAATATATTCACTAGAATTTGGACCTAGAGTAAATCAAGGGCAGAGATTATGTTTTCATGATAACTTTAGACTCTCAGGAGCAGGCACTCAATAGACACTGCTGAATTAATAAACATTCCTGCAGAATGGGATCACAAAAACTAGAGAGAAACAAATTATTTATCCTGACAGCTGTTTTCTCAATACTGGACCATGGAATGCCAGGAACAAGGGTGTGAGTCCCATCTTGATTTTTCTTTGTCTTTCTTTATCTTGTATTGGTGCCATCCTCTCCACCCCCTACCAAGGACTTCTGAAGAAGAAGGCTGCTGAAGACCATTTCTCTTTTTAAAATATATTTTTTAAAATGTTTGTATTGTGTTTAAAAATTCATAAGATTTACCATCTTAGCCATTTTAAAGTGTATACAGTTTGCTAATCATGGGTGTATTCATGTTATTCTGAAACAAGGACTGTGTCTCTTTTGAAGAGTAACTCCTGAGACCTAAAAAAAATATATAAATTTTCAGAAATAAACTGATATACAATAAATGGCTATAGGCTTTCTTTCTAAAATTTAAATTCTATTTTCTAAAAAATTATTAAAGAATTGGGGTAATGTTCTTGATTATGTTTAAAAAAAAAATCCTTCAATAGTTTGAGTTGAAAAGAGTTTGTGATATGCATTACCCAAGGGGGAAAAAAAAAAAAGAAATAGCTAATATAGTGGCCATGACTATTACAGATACCTTTGCTACTACACTACATCTTTCAATTTAGGGACTCTCTCATACTATGAATTTTTTAGATATCACATTCTTATTTATTTTCTCTAGTTAAGTGAGCATGTTCCAAGTCAAATAAAGGTGGGTTGCAGGACCACATACAACCATTAGGTGCTGCTGTTTGAAACTGATTGTAAAGAAACTAAAAGTAAATGAACAAAACGTTTCTTTCTCTCTTCTGTTTTTTGTATCTACTGGTTGCCAAGCTCTATAAAAAGCACTGCAGATAAAGCAACCAATAAGAGAAAGCCTCGAGTGAGGTGGACGAAGTCATTATTCCAGGAGGGAATAAGTTTAAAAGAAGAGTATATCCCTGATGCTGTGGGAGCATCCATTTAGAGTATGTTGTATTAAATCAGGGTACGCATGAGGTGACCTGAACTAAGGCAGAGACTGTGGAAGTGGAGAGAAATTTGGGCTTTTGGTACAACGTGGTGGGTTTGTGCTTTTGTGGCGGCCATGGATTCAGGTGATCTTGACCTCCTTGATCACAGATTTCACACTATCCTCCAGAGTTGGAAAACAGCCACCTGCAGACCTATTTGGTTTGGTATTATAATTTTTTGCATCATGCATTACTTGCCAAAATGAAATACGGATTTGTAATTTCTCATGAAAACTCAGAAGGTCTAACAGCAACTGACCAAAATCAAGTCATGGCTGCCCTCATACTAAGCGGTCAATCATTCAGCCAGCTAGCTTCCCTCATTTGTCTGCTCCCTTTAGGTAGACCAATATTTCCTGGGTGTGCACTGGCCCAGCTCTACCAGTTGTTAAATTGGTGAAATATGACTGTTCACGATTGGTGAAGAGCTTCACCTCCCTTCCCTGAGTATCTCCCATGCTACAGACCACTCCCAATGGCACTCCCCAACCCCCTTCCCTACAACCTGGCTATAAAAAGGTTCCATGTGGCACCATAGGGCCTCCAGCCCCCTGCTCCAGCCCTAGGTCCAACATCCGTTTTCTGATTCCTCCTGGCCCTGGACCATCAGTGTTGTCCAACATTTTTAATATCCCCCCTGCCCTTAGGGGGTGAAGTCTTCATGTGGCCTCTGGGCTGGCCCACTCTTGCCTCTTACTACACATCCCCATGGGCAGGAGCTGTGTCCAATCACAGACGACTTTGGGTTTTGGGTTGATTTGGTTCTTCAAACTTTTAATGATAAAAGTGTTTTAGTGTTTTATTTTCAGAAATGTTTACATTTCCATGGCATGGTGCTGAATGTGATCAATCTGGAGAGGATTATGTAAATTTTTATAACCTAAGGGAGACAGGAAATTATTTTTTTTTTATTTTTGCAGCTCCAACACATTAAAATAATGAATTTTTTTCCATCTATGGAATGCCATTCCAGAGACATGTTTAAGCTCTTTGCGGTCATTGTCAGGTAGCAGTACAGTTAAAACAATAATAGAGATAATTAATATTAATTATAATAAAATCAAATTTCAAATAAAATTATTTGAAAGCCAGCCTGTTTGCCTTTCCTTCACAAACAACTAATCTATGCGAGACCTGAAGGCCAGCCTTAGAAGAACCTGTTGTTTCTCCTCCAAGAAATCATTCGATGTCTACAGAAACACTTGTTTCATTTTAATTAGAAACCGATGGGGCTTTGGGCCGGCTGGCTGGCTATGATGCACGCACTGTAAACTGGGAGGGCTGAGTAGAGGCCAGGGAGTCTGAGCATATCTTCAGGGTGAGATATTTGATTACACAAGGGAGGGAAGATGATTGCCAGTCCTCCCATCTGGAGGAAAATTTCTGGGTGGCAGGAGCTAAGGATAGGGTGAAAGAAAGTGATACACTGAGGAGAGTGGGGTGAGTTGAGGAGAAGGGGCTGGGCCTGGCCCAGAGTGTGTGTCATCCTGAGGAGGCCAGCCTTGCCTCTGCCCTGTGTTCATGTGACATGAAACAAGGTGACCAAATCCTTGCTGGGCTTAGTGGGTGCTGGTTCCACCACTCTGTCCTCGTACTCACTTGGAGAAAACCACTTCTCACCACACTGGCTGATGGGCTAAACTTTGGGTCTTCCTCAGGTGATGCAAGTGGGGGAAGGGCAGGCTCTTCTTGCCCAACCTTCCCTCTGGAGCAAAGGCAGTAACTCCCTCCATCCCGCCCCCCCAACCCGCACAGCTAGAATCTCCTGCTTGTAAAGCTCTTTCTACATTGAATCCTAATTGGGACTTACAGGCCTGTTTCCCCCCAGGAGTGTGAGCCCCATAATGGCAATGACCACACCTTCTGCTCTTTTGAAGAGCCAGCATCTAGCGCTGTATCTGGCACAGATAAATATTCGATAAATGTTTGTCAGCTGAAGGAAGACAACATCCAGGAGAGGTCAGAAACAGCATTGACATTCTTGCTGGCTTTTTCTGCAACTACACTGCTTTCAAGCGTCCAAAGCATAGCAAGACCTTGAAGAACCTGGGAAATCATGAACGAAGAATGAGTCATACAGGGAGAGCAGCCTGAAACCAATATGACCAGTAAAATTTTAGTTATTGGCTTGTTTAAGAGCTCAGAAATCGACTGTTGCTTTATGTTGAATGATGACTCAAATGTACGCATGACCCTCAAATGTGTCTCAGCCATTCTGAACAAATCATAATATACTATTTATATTATCTTATGTTCATTTTAATCCCAGATTGAACTTTTCATGTACTCTGTTGCATCATCCATGTGCTGAGATCTTACCATGAGCCAAGCACATGCAGGACCCTTCTGTGTTGTGACAGTCACAGCAGCACAGTGAGGCAGGTTGACCTCATTGAGCAGATGAGGACCCTGAGGCCCGGATTGGCTGTGAGGAAGCATGGTGGCAAAGCATGGCTCTGAGCTTGGAGAGACTCCGTTTCCAAACTCTGCCTCTTATAGTTATGGGACTTTAGGGGAAATTACTTAACTATAGTCATTGGACACCAGAATATTTTGGGGGAAAATAATCAATGTTCATCTTGGCCAAATCATGTTGGCTCAGTACACTCAGAGGAACAGTGGTATGTGAATGTCTTGTTTCGTATCAGATATGCACATATTTACATGAACCTTGTAACTTCCTCTTTCTTTGGGATGTGGGGAGAGAAAGCTCTAAGGTCAGGCATATTTCTAATTGTGCTAATTTGGAGTTTGGAAGAGCCTCTTCAACCAAGAAGCTGGACAGGCCTTTCTCTTGGACGTGAAAGATTTATGATCTGTTCAGCCAAAAGCCCCACCACAAAAGCCTCATTGAGTTTGCTACACATTATTTTCCAAATATCAACTCAGATTAAAAGGACCGTCTGGCTCACTGACAATGATTCATTGGCTCTGTACAGCGTGTTATTGTACGGTGCTTCCTCAGGAACTATAATTAGGCAATGGAGTAAGGCGTCCACAGTGCACATTTGAATAGCGACTCTATTTGGTTCATGATGTCACTCACTCCCTCTGGTCCTCTCTTATCATATGGCTCTTGACTGTGGCATGGTTGGAATTCAATACGAGTGAAATCAGACCTTCCCTGACTTTTCCATGAAGTATTGATAGCACTTAGGATGAATCACTTGGGATATACCTAAATAATTATGGTCTAAGAATCAGGAGTTCTGGGAATCCCTCTTTCTAGCTGTTCAACCTGGGCACACCATTCAGTCTTTCAGAGACTTTGTTCATTGGGAAATTGGGGTTCACGGTACCCATAACCCCATTGGGTTACAATGTGTAATCGATGAATCACCTCCCTCTTCTTCCTGTCTTATACCCAACTGACATCCACATCTTGAGCATTCTATCTGCTAAGCATCCCTCAACTCTCTTCATGTTTCTCTGTCTCTATGGCCACATCCTGGTCCCAGCCTTGGACCTGGTTCACCTGTATGATCTGTCCCCATCCATACCTAGACCCTCATATCGTACTGCTCTTCCCTGTACTACCAGCATTCCTGCCTGAGCATCTTATTGTTAGCAACTCAAATACTGTACATCAATACCTCTCCTCTTTAAAAGACTTTTGAACTGGATGCTCTTCTTGCCTAGAACATTCTCCTCCCCCTCATATGCCCCTCTCCAGCCTGCTCATATGCCCTGCTAATCCAGATCAGCCTTCAAGAACTAGACGTGACTTGAAATGTCATTTCCTTAGGGAATCCTCCTGAGAACCCCTCCTCCCACTTTCTATAATCTCCTGGTAAGCAGTCCTACTCCTTCATAGAACATGTCACCACTCAGTGAAATAATTACCCCGGTAAACATTTGTTTACATCTGGACTGTTTCCTGAACCTGGTCTTATCCCAGCATGCCCCATGGCTCATAACGTTCATCAATAAACTTTGTGGAGGAAAATAAAGTTTATTATTCTCCTACGAACTTAATTCTGCCTTTTTTTTTTTGCATTTGAACATCCTTGAGGGAAACCTTTGCCCTTTGATCTTCAGCCTCCTCTTGGTTAGAGAAGAGACATAGTTCTGTGTGAGAGAATTCCATTCCTGGGGTTTCTTGGCCACCAAGTTCTGGTTGGAAAGAATAGCAGGAGTCAGGAAGAGTCGTTGGTCTGCTGAATGGCAGAGCTAGAAAGGAGATTGGGGTTAATGAGCCCTACAGTCACATTTTACAGATGGGGAAACCGAGACCAAGAGAAGTTGAACATTATATTCAAGAGCAGAGTTAAGGAAAGAATTCAGTGTCCCTAAAAATGTTATTTAATTGACCATAAATACATATATTACACAAACATGTATTTATTCATGATAGGAATTGGAGACTTAGGGTCACACACTCCCAGCAGGGTCTCCAGAATGTTAGGTCAGGCCTGCTGGGGGTGTGGGTGTCCGGTGTGCAATCCAATGCCTCATGAAAGATGCAAAGAATTGCACAGAACTTAGATTAGAAAATATAGTTTATTTATAAAGGTAGGGGAGGGGGCCCAAGGTAGAGGAGAGGGGGACAAAGCTTAAGAAAACATGGTCTGGCCATAGCTCAAAGAGCACATGGCCAAGCCATACCTTAGCAAGGCAATGGCAAAAGGGCTGTTCATGGTTGAGTCCTGTTAGCCATTTCCCTTGGGTGGGGGAAGGTTATTACAGTTATTGGGTGGTAGTCTGTGCCAGGTCATTACGAAGGGGCAGGTAAGTGCAGGTACTGATGTCAGGTGATGGACAGCAGGCAGTTGGGTGGGTTAGTCACAAGATTGCTGCCACAGTGGTCGGCTAGAGGGGAGGAGAAAAGGGGAGGGAGCTTTCCTGTGAGAGATTTGCCAGTCATTTGCAACCCACAAACTCCTTGACTAAAAGATGGTCTATTATCATTTCTATGGCTCTGTCCTTGTCTTGCATCTGATGGAGATTTGCCATGAGCTGCCACTTGACCTGCAGTAGGATGTCTGAACACTTCCTAAAAACTGCCCATTGGAAATTTCTCTATGTCTAACCTGTGCTAGATTCAAAGCGTGTCGGTCAAAGCACAAATGGTTATGCTGAGGCAAAATGTGAACTAAGTTTATTCTAAGTTTCTCGGGGTCCCTCCTTTCAGAGGCCATTTTGTAATTTTCATTTCTATTGACTCATTGATCCTCATAGCAGCCTTGAGAAGAAGGTTTTCTAAAATCTTCATTTTACAGATGAGGAAACAACAGAGAATATAGGTGGCAAGTTGGGTCAACACAACTCAGAAGTGCCAAAGCCTGCCTGAGTCCCTGAGCTTCTGGTTCTGTTTTTCCCACTGTACCACACTCTGTATCTCTTACAGGTGAATACTTGGGCAACTCCACTTCGGGTGAAAAGTACAGTGGTCAGGGAGCCATAGCAGTGAGCAAAGCAGTTCTGCCTTGTTCTCTCTCTTGTTTGTTGGTGGCTGTGACTTGTGTAACCAACCCACCATCTGTTGAATGAAATGGTCTCAAGCCCGGGGGTGTGATGGGAAGACAGCGCAGGAGCTCTGGAACCAGACTCCTCTGGGTTTAAACCCTGGCTCTGCTACTTATGGCTGGGTGACCCTAGCCAGGTTTTAGGAACCTCACTGAGCCTTAGGTTCCCCTTTGTAAAATGTGGGGATGATCTGCCTTTCCCTAGGTTTCTCAGGGTTAAATGAGGTGGTGCTTCTGAGATGCTGAGAAAACAGAAGGTACCATAAATGCTGTGCATCCTACCCACCAAAGGTAGCCTGGAGCAACCCTTGAGAAGATAAACGTCAGAAAAGGCCATCCATTGGCTAGAAAAAGTTGTCAGGGAACTGTCAGAAGAGTAAAATGGAGCCTGGATTCGTGGTTAAAAGGGAGCAAGTTTGCAGATGGATGTTGATTGTCCTTTAGCTGCTGGTCTCTATGGCGGCCTTCTAATTTCTCATCTGCGAACCCGACTGTCTTGCTGATAATGTGCGTACAGGGGTGCGTTTGTGCTCCTGAGGTAGCTGGGAGCAGGAACCAGGCAACATCCCAGCAGCTCTCCTGGCTCCCAGCAGCATCAGTACCTTTCTGTACACGTTCCGGTTCCTATTTCTGCATCTGTATGGAGAAGCTTTTTTTTTTTTTTAATGAGAACATGCTTATAAATTAATTTGGTTGCCAGTGTGAAAAGGGTCCCATTCTTTTTTTTTTTGAATTGGAGTCTCACTCTGTCACCCAGACTGGAGTGCAGTGGCCGCTCCCGGTCACCGCAGCCTCGCCTGCTGGGCTCCGGCGATCCTTCCGCCTCAGCCTTCCAAGTAGCCGGAATTACAGGCATGCGCTACCATGCCCGGCTGATTTTTTGATTTATTGTAGAGATGAGGTCTCGCTGCCCAGGCGGGTCTCGAACCCGCGGGGCTCAGGCAATCCACTCACCTCAGCCTCCCAAAGGCGTGGGATTACAGGCTGAGCCACCAGCCCGACAAGGGTCCCATTCTTAAAGCCATCTGGGAGCTTTTGTTTTCCTAAGCTTGACTCTACAAAACATCTCCAGATAGAGTGCTTTAAGTAACTTACTCAACTGAGCTGTGAAAACTATCATTGTAGGAGAACCTTTTTCCCAGTCTAGAAGTCAAAGTCTGAAAACACCATCCCTAAATGTTAAACTAGAAAATATTATTTTTGACTGGTTTTCCATTACCAACATTTAAATTACAATTTCATGGCAGATTGAGAAGAAACGAGGAGGGGCTGTGGAAAGAGATGGCAAGTGATCAAAGTACAGAGGCCCAATTTAACAAAGAAGAGCCCGGGTATTCCTGGGGAGATGTAAATGGGAACTGGAGCCGCACCCAGCAGTCTCCAAGCTGCTGAAATTCTGCTCTGGGGGCTTTGCCACGCCTCAGTCCGCAGACTCTGTCACTGCATTTTGTCCCTAGATCAAGGGCAAGTCCAGGGGCAGACACATCCTCCCCAAGCTCCTAAGACTGAGATGAAAGCAGAAGCTGGATTAGTTAATTTCCAGCGAGAAATCAGCGTGGCAAAGTCCGGAATCTCACACTGGCATAGCAAGCTCCTTCCCTCCATGCATGGAGCAGACACCAAGGAATCAAATGTCTAATGGGGGTGGGGAGGAGGGTGAGAGAACATCTGAATCAGCCCTGCCGTGGGACCCAAAGGCAGGAAGTCCCCAAGTCAGGTTTCTTGTTCCTTGGGAGACCACTGCCCATACCCGCATCTGTTCCCATTGCCTACAAACTCCATTTAGATAGGAACAGCCTTCTTTCTAAGGAGAAGACAATGCTTTCTCTTCTCCGTAGAATTACATAGTCGTGGATTTCCTAAAGATGGAAGATGACGCATTCAAGGTAAAGAACTAGGTATTCAGGATGACAAAGAAATGGAAGCATTTATGCATTCCTTGAAATCTATTTTCTGTATAAAGGGAAAAAAAGCAAATGATGATGTTACTACATGCGGGAGTAGGGAGTGGAGAGAGGAATGAAAGAAAAATAGTCTAAATGATTCATTTTCAAAGAATTACTTAGCAAAAAGTCGCTTAACTAGCTTGCAGATATGCTAACCCCAGAAAGTACACATTCCCAGGAAGTCCCTGAACAAACAAAACCCAGAAGTACTCTGACTTCTTAAAATGGTGACTGGTCATCAACCTTTTATTATCTTTATTTCCTGGTTCTTCTCCCTCCTCAGGACATTTGGCAGCCCTTTTTCATGGGCAGGAAAAGAGGGAAGGGGCCAATGAATGCCTTATAAGGGAATGATAAAATTTAGGTAACACTGAGAAAATTGTACACACCATAGTACTCAGCCAGTGAGGAAATGGGGGTGGGGCTCAGGTACTAGGGAGTAAATTGCTTGCAACAACCTTTCCAGGTGTGCCTGCCTACCAGACAGCTGATCTTGCAAGACTGCCACTGAAGTCTCACTTCTGCTGCACTCTGTTTCTCCATGTCCATCCTTTGATTTTGGACGGGTGAGTTTGTTTCTCACAGGAAGAAAGTGGTCTTTGACCTGGCAGGATAAATTCTGATTAGCACTGGTTAGTTCCGTTGTGGAGGAAAAGGACACGAGCAGTGGCATCTGAGTGGGTGGGGGAGGCACAGTGGTGGGTTACAGTTACATGTCATATTCTCAGGGCTCTGTCCTCAGGGCCTGCTCTCTTTCTACCCACATCTCCTGTGTTAGTGATCACTTGGGTACTGGTGACCCTGAATTCTCTAAGACCCTCCCTTCTGCCCTGGGCTTGGAACTTGACTGTCTGTTGTCCATTTTCACCTCTATCACCCCCAGGCTTCTTTAAAAAAAAAAACAACAACAACCCTATTTTAGAGTTGTGGGGTACATGTGAAGATTTGCTACATAAGTAAATTGCATGTGGGTGAGGTTTGGACTTTCAGTGTTCCTTGTCTAGTAGTGGATGTGGCAACCAATGGGTGGTTGTGTGCCCAATCCACCTCCCTCCTGCCTTCCTTTAGCAGTGCCCAGTGTCTGTTGTTCCCACCTTAGTGTCCACGTATGCCCAGTGTTGAGAGTCCACTTATGAGTGAGAACATGCCGTATTCAGTTTTTTGTTTCTGTGATCGTTCACTTAGAATGGTGAGCCCCAGCTGCATCCATGTTGCTGCAAAGGACATGCTTTTGTTCTTCTTTATGGCTGTGTAATCTTCCATCATGTACGTATTGCACATTTTCTTTATGCAACCCTCTTTTGATAGGCATCTGGGTTGGTTCTATGTTTTTGCTGTTGTGAACAACATACACAGGTAAATGAATTTTTGGTGGAACAATTTATGTTCCTCTGGGTGTATTCCCAGGAGTGGGATTGCTGGGTTAAGTGGTAGCACAACTTAAATGAACTCTGTTCAGCATGAGAATCGTCATGAAGCAGCAGCCCCTGCTGTGCCCACCAGTGGCGTGCCACTCCATCGATGCCATCACCCAAACATAAACCTGGGGATGAGTCACAACTCTGCCTTCTCTCTCTGCCCTCAAGTCTAACCTGTTACCACATCCAGTCAATCATTTCTTCTCTCCATTTATTGTACCGGTTTCCTCCCCTACCCAGCCCAACCATGTTTGTCTTGGTTCAGACCTTAATCTGCTTCTTTCTGCAGGGCCACTTCAGCTATCTTCTGACTTGACACCCTGCCTCTACACGTGGTTACTCCAAGCCATGCTCCACGCTGCTGCTGTAATGATCTTTGTTCAGCACAAATTTAATTAGGATACAACTTCCTAAAGGCTTTGTGTCACCTACAAGATAAAGTCCAAAGTCTTTGCTGAGATGGGCACAACCCTCCCTTGTCTGGGTTCTGCTTCAGTTCTCTAATTTCTTCACTGAATACATGTTTATGGGGTAGCTACTGTGTGCCAAGCACTGTGTCAGATGCTGAAGAGACATTGGTAAACAAAACTATCTGTACCTGACAGTCCTTCTGCATTAAAGCACAGGCTGTTCCCTGGCCATGGGGCTGTACCAAACATTTGTACCTTTGCTCACTTACTCAGGCCTCTCTGCTGCTTTCCTGAGACTGTGTCCTTCCTCCACATCCCCTGGCAGCAGATACCTAAACATCTTCCAAGACCTAGTGTAGGTCCCCTCCTCCACGGAATTGTTCCATAATCTCCTTCCCATGTGCCTCCCCTCCACCTCGCCATAAGCCTTTATTCATGTTCAAAGTATTCCAAGGTGGGATCCACATCCTGCCTATAGGATCTTGTGCAAGTTACTGTGCTTCCACGTCCTCAGCGATGAAATGAAAACAATGATGATATCAACTTCATAATGTTGTCTTGAAACATAGTGCCTGGTCTCTTGTCAGCACCTGATTAATATTAGCTGCTGTAATGATGACAGTGACGACGGCAATAAGGGAGAGTGAAATGGTGCAGCTGCTGTGGAAAGCAGTTTGGTGGTTCCTCAGAAACTTAAACAGAGTTACCACAAGACCCGGCAATTCCAATCCAAGGAATTTGCCCAAGAGAAAGGAAAGCATATGCCTACATAGACACTGGTACCCAAGTGTTTACAGAAGCCTTATTTGTCACAGTCCAAAAGTGAAAAGAACCCACATGTCCATCAATGGATGAATGGATAAATATTACTCAGTCATAAAAAGAAATGAAGTCCTGATATAAGCTTCAACGTGGATGAACCTCAACAACATTATGCTGTGTGAAAGAAGCCAGACACAGAAGGTCGTATGGATGATTCCTTTTACATAAAATGTCCAGAGTAGGCAAATCCGTAGAGACAGAAAGTAGATTCGTAGTTAACAGAAGATGGAGGGAAGCAGGACTGAGGACTAATTATTTAATGGGCAAAGGGTGATGAAAAACCCTTTCTGGGGTGGTGAAGAAGATTGAAAACTAAAGAGAAATAGTGGTTGTGCAACATCGTGAATGCACTAAATGCCCTAGAATCATACAGTTTAAACTGGTTCGTTGCATATTATGTGAACTTCACCTCAATTAAAGGGGGATGTGAATTTGAAGAAGATGTAACAAAGCTCAAGTTTTATCTGCTTAGAGTTTGGTTGAAGTCCCTTATTATTGCATTTTTTTTCCCAAAAGAAAGTTATTGAATTGACCAAAAACTGTGATGATTTATTCATTTACCCTGCAAATATTTATGCAGTGACTCTATTATGGCACTGGAGAGACAAAGCTTCTGCTTTCAGGGGTTTCTACGGAGAAGGGGAGAGCAAAAAAACAAAGAAATATAAACATTATCTTAGCTAGTGCTGAGTTTGGTAAAGAGAAATAAAGCAGGATAACAGGGTAGAGAGTGATGGGGTAAGGAGGTTTTTAGTAGTAGGGTCAGGGTAAGCCTTTTAATGAAGTACCATTTGAACAGAGACAGAGGGAAGTGAGGGAGAGAGACATGTGGAGCTAGAGGGAGAGAATTCCAAGTGGAGAGAATGGCGAATGCCAGCCACGAGGCAGGAGCGTGCTCACATCATTCAAGGAACAGCCAGTGGGTCCTGGGCTATTACCCTCAGAAGGACCTCATGCTAAGTTTAGTGCTATGCCGCAACAGAAATCCTTGAACAAGGGGTCCTGCATTTTCATTTTGTAGTGGACCCTGCAAATTATGTAGCTGGTCCTGGTGACGGGAGACAAAGGTGGAGGAATATTCTCCTCCACCTGATAAAATTAATTAGCCAGGAGGCCACTGGCTTGAGGCTATCTCTATAATTTGCCTAATATCGCATGTAAACAAAGAGAAAACCTAATTTAGGAGTGTGACAAACAGCCTAATTTCAGCCAGTCACAAGCAGTCAAGCTTCAGCAAATCACAGGCAGCCAACAGATCAGACCCGGTCCAAAGAAAGCAAATTGCGGAATTATAACAAATCCAGCTGTTTCAGTACTTCATTTCCATCTTCTGTCCATCAGTCCTGTCCACTTTGCAGAGTAGAGCTCTCTAAGCACTCCTACTCCTGAGTGTTGCCCAGTATATGAATCATTCTTTGCTCAAATAAACCTTACTAAATTTAATGTGTTGAAAATCTTTCTTTTAACAGGACAGACCTGAACACAGCTCTGATGGCTGATTTGCATGTGTGACCTTGGAACTCTGTGCCTCGATGCTGGAATCTCTATCAGAAGCCTAGGGATGAGTTTGAGCTTGTCCATGTTAGTAAATGTGGGCCTGAAATGCCAGGATTTGAGTGAGAAAAGGGGAAAATGTTCCCGACAACAGCTTACATGAGCAGAAGATCAAGCAAACACCAGGAAGATTGTGGGTGAGTGGGATGGGAGGATTCTTGTCCACATTGCTTAGAAAGGGGTACAGTGGAAGGAAGAAGGAGGGGTGATCAAGGTTGTGTGGCTGCCAGCGTGTGTGATCAACATTCAAGGGGTGGCCCCAAAGCCAAGGCAGTGGATAAACAGTGGGACTCAGAGCAAAGGGCCTTGGGGAGCAAATAATGAGCTTGGGAGGATTCTGTGGCCATGATTTAGAAATGTGGGGAGAAACAGGCAGTTGTAAGAAAAAGGCTCCAAAGGTGGGAATCCCAAGACACTGTACCATACAAGGCTAAAATGAATCCATCTGCGGGATCCAGAACAATCCAGCAGCCATGGCATTGACAGCCCATATGACCATGACAGTTGCTAGGGGTGTGTTATGGCAGAAGGCTGGGCTGAGGAGAGGGCCACCAGACTCCCTTATTCAGGATGAAATCTTTCAGTTCTCTGATTCCTGCTTCCCAAAGAGTTGAACTGGAAATGTTGACTCTGAGTTCATAGGGCATTATCTCCTTTGGGTTTCTGCAGCTTTTGGGACCTGATTCAGATTTGCCTTGTATTTTGAACAGTCATCTGTGCGCATTCTTCTTTTCTGGTAGACTGGGAGCATCTTGAGGGCAGAGGCTGTGTCTTGGTCACCACAAGGTACCGGTGGGAAGCATCCACTCTGCTCACTTGGGAGAATAGGCTCTGATCATTTAAGGAAGAGGCCTGCATTCTAGATACCTAGAGAAAATGAAAAAAACCTTCCCAATGGATTTCTAGAAATGGCACTCCAGACTTGCCTGGTGTGTAGAAGTAGAACTTGCATTCATCTTCTAGAGGAGGAGTCGCCAAGTTGGTAGAAGACGTTATCTCTTTTTTCCTTTCCTCTCAGCTCCCGCATTTTTGCATGCATTTTGGTGTGAGTGTGTTTTGGTATTTTGGTGAGGTATTTGGTGATGCTTGGAAGATCTTTTCTCAGATAATGAGAATGTTTGACTTGGAAGTGAAGGAGACTTGATATTTAACGACAGGAGAAAATAACTGAGATGAGCTCAGCTTGCAGGACCTTGCGAATGGACTGTGCCAGAGGCATTTTTGACAATGAGATTGGGATCAGGGAGCCCTCACTTTAGTGTTACACATTCTCTTCCAAGAGGGTGGCGGTCACTGTCTCTTCCAGTCAGTTTTACTTGCCTGATAGGTCTTTGCGTACAAAGTATTCAGCTTTCAGTGTCAACTCTGTGCCTGACTCCTTAGTTTCACAATCAGGCCAGGATGGTGTCAGTACCAGCACAGTCTTGTTAAACATATTCCCAGATCAGTATTCTTCAGGTAGTGTTTTCACTGTGTCTTTCCCGTGGTTTGCATCCTTCTTACTCACATCGTGGTTTGAGGAAGAGTACCACTGGCATCATCTGGGTGCTTCATAGAAATGCAGAATTTCAGACTCCATCTCAGACTTGCTGAATCAGAATCTGCATTTTAACAAGTTTCTTAGGTGCTTTGTGTGGACACTGAAGTGGAGGAGGTATGGATGGCATTAGCAACTGAGAAAAGCTTAACTCCTTAGTTGGCCTCATCCTGGTCTACGCCAGCTTGGTGCCCTTAAAAGCTCTCTCCCAACATGCATGCTCTGGTTTTTTGTTTCAGATTTCATTCATATTTTTTTTTTCAGTTGGAGTCTCACTCTGTCGCCCAGACCGGAGTGCAGTGGCCGCTCCCGGCCACCGCAACCTCGCCCTGCTGGGCTCCGGCGATCCTTCCGCCTCAGCCTTCCAAGTAGCCAGAATTACAGGCATGCGCTACCACGCCCAGCTGATTTTTTTTATTTATTTATTGTAGAGATGAGGTCTCACTACCCAGGCGGGTCTCGAACCCGCGGGCTCAGGCAATCCACTCACCTCAGCCTCCCAAAGGCGCGGGATTACAGGCTGAGCCACCGAGCCCGGCTTCATTCATATTTTCTGTGTCGTTCTGATCCATTACTTATTCTTCCATGGCCTATTTTTTCTGAGATGCTGCTTTTATTTCTGCATATTTCATGGCCCACAGCCAATCCCCTGCTTCCCAACTTCCACACCAAACCTGAGATTCCAGAATGCTAGACCAGTTCAGAATGAAAAGTCCTCTCTGACTGGATAAGGAGTTTGGGCAGCGTTCAGAACACACCATGATCAGTCATTCACATTTCTGTATCTTTGCTCAATTGGGATCTCCTATGTGAGTTATTTTGCTTCTTTGTCTTTGCTTTCAAGGTGTAGCTGAAGCTACTTCACTTGGCCCGAAGTCCTTTCCTAGAGACACCAAAAGTACAAAGGCCACGCTGCCCCCTCTTTCCTCTAAATTCTAAAGATATTTGTCTGCACCTATGATCCAGGCACTATGGACCTTTGTAGTGTGGTGACAATATAGTGGTTTAAAAGTTTACTAAGAATCCACAAAATGGTTTTGTTATTTAAGTTTTAATTTTTAAATAATTTTAGACTAACAGAAAAGTTGTAAACATAATAAGAGGAGAGTTTCCATACCCTTCACACAGCTTCCCCTGTTAACATCTTCTGTAATGATGGTACAGTGAACAGAACCAGGAAATTAACTTTGGATCACTACTATTAACTCAACTACAGACCCTATTAAGATTTCCCATTTTCCCATGAATGTTTGCTATCGTCTGAATATTTGTGTGCGCCCAAATTCATATGTTAACATCCTCCCCCCATGGTGATAGTATAAGGAAGTGAGGCCTTTTGGGAGGTGATTAGATCATGAGGGTAGAGTCCTCATGAATGGGATCCGTGTCCTTATCAAAGAGGTCCCAGAGAACTGCCTTGTTCCTTCCGCCCCAGTGAGTAAGAAGATGCCACGCTGTTCCGTGAGCCAGAAAGCAAGCTGGCACCAGACATTGACCTGCCAAGGCCTTGATCTTGGACTGCCCAGTCTCCAGTATTGTGAGAAATACATTTTTGTTGTGTATAAGCCACCTGCTTACAGTATTTTGTTGGAGCAGTGCAAAGATTAAGACATATTCTTTTCCTTTCTCTAGGATCCAATCCAAGATGCCACATTGATTTAATTGTCATGTCTCCTTAGTTTTCTCCAATCTGGGAACATTTCTTTTGTCTTGCCTTGTGTCTCACATACTTCAGTGCCAGTCAGTTATTTTGGAGAATGTCTCTCAATTTGAGTTTGTCTGATGTTTCCTGAAGACTAGATTGAGGTTTTGCATTTTATGGTAAAAATATACGGGAGTGATGCTGTGCCCTTCTTGGTGCATCTTTATATCAGGGAACATGGTATCAGCATGTTTTATTACTGGAGATCTTAGTCATAATCACTTGAGGAGGTGCTTGTTGGGTTTTTCCACAATGCAGATATGATTTTTCTGTTTGTAATTAAGAAATATCTTGGGGAGATACTTTGAGATTATGCAAATATTCTTTTCTCCTCAAACATTTGCCCACTAATTTTAACATCCTATGATGGATCTGCCTGTAAAAATTATTATTGATATATACCATGTATATGGTAAAAAAAAGTGTGTGAGATAAGTAAACCCCAATTTTAGCAGTAGGATTTTCTATTAACTAAGCGTTCTTTGAACTGTCTTCATAGCGTTTTTTGAACTGAATTCATTGTGACAGAATTTTAATCTGATAAACAGATGATCGAATAAATAAAACACGCCTTCATTCATTCATCTTTTCAATAATCCATCCATCGATTCCTCCAGTTTTTTTTTTTTGTGAAAAGAGATTGAGATGCCAGTATTCATATTTCTTCCAATTATGCCTTAGGCATGCTACCTACTCCCCATTGCTTTGTTTGAATTGTTATATGAACTTGCTGTTATGGCCAAATGAGTCAGCCGAGATGAAAACATTAATTTCTTTGAGCAGATGGTTGTAAAGGTCGATCTGGAAAAAAAGGTGCCAATTTGTTTTGCTGGAGTATGTCATCATGGACAAACGACTCTGTCATGGACATCTGTTGTTCTGGCCTGCCTGGCAGCCCTCATCCTTTCTTTAGGTCACAGCATCCAAATTTCCTTTTCAGAATCTCGCCTTTCATGTTCTTAGTTCATGTAGTTTAGTTGGGTTGTCAGGTGGGTACCAGAGGTGGGCACATGCCTAGGACAGAGTTATCCCTTATGCCATAGTGATTGGTCAAGAGATTGGCATTTGGCTCTGTTTGACCAATCAGAGCTCCCCAAGATTCTGGTTGAAAATATCAGATAAGAAACTCATCCTTTCCATGGGAGTAGCTGAGAGCGAGATATAATCCTGTAGCATCTTTTCGTTTATTTATTTTTTGAGTTGGAGTCTCATTCCGTCGCCCAGGCTGGAGTGCGATAGCACTCTCATGGTCACCCCAGCGTCAACCTGCTGGGATCAGGCAGTCCTTCTGCTTCAACCTTCCAAGTAGCTGGAACTACAGTCATGTGCTACCATGCCCAGCTATTTTTTTTTTAATTGTAGAGATGAGGTCTTGCCAAGTTGTCCAGGCTGTTCTCGAATGGTGGGCTCAGGCAATCTGCACACCTCGGCTTCCCAAAGTGCTGGGATTACAGACTTGAACCTAATCCTGTAGCTTCTACTGCATGTCTTTGCTACCATGTGGGAAAAAAGTCTGAGAATTAAACCAAGACAGAGGAAGACAGTGAGATGGGAGAGTGTGCGAGGTGGCCATTCCTCATGACATCAATTGATCACCTGGATCTAGCTTTTCCTGACCAGATCCACCCCAGGACTTTTCAGTTACATAAGCCAATCCTTTCATTGTTCAAGGTACCTTGAGTTGAGTTTCTGTTACTTGTAAGCTTAAGTACTGACAGATACAGGCACTGTTTGAGCATCTGCTACATGGGAGGCAGATGCCCAGGGCTCTTCAGGATTTCAAGGTGAGCCGGCCATGGCTCCTGCACCCAAGGAGTCTTCAACGTAGCAGAGAACATCAGATCAGTGCATATCTTATCTACACATCTACAGGAAATATCCAAAAGAAAAGGTGTTCACATCATCAGCCTGATCCACACACAAAGAGCTTTGACTATAGAATCACAGTGAAGTGAGGGTTGGATACCAGCTCAGGAGAATTGGGAGCACTGAAGATGTGAGAGACACTATTCCTGGCAGAGGAAATGACATGGGCAAGGGTACAACAGTGAGAAAGTGTATTTCGTAGTTTTGAGGGCATTTACAGTGACCGAAGGGTTGAGTTAAGGTTAAAAAGGAAGATTTCAGGGACACAAATCGAACTAATAAGCACAAAAACTAGAGAAAAGCTTTGTTTGAAGCTGATCGTTGAGGTTCTGACTGGCAGGTTGAGTACTGAGTGGCAGCAGGATCAGGGAGACCTGTGAGGAGGTCAGCTCCACGGTCTGGGTGAACCTTAGAGCAGGACTGGGAAGGGCTGGATGGAAAAAGAAGGCTGGAGGTGGACGGAATCCCAGCCTCCAAGAACATTCTGCAGAGAGGCTTTGGCCATATTTGCTCAAGAATCTTCCTCGTGGTATCATTTGAAGGCCATACTTTTTATTTCATGCTAAACATTGTCAGAGGGAGCGGTGGCAGATTCATCCCAGAACGGGAGCCAACCCACCGGGCATGCACTTTTAATGGCATTCCAGACCTCCAGCTGGCAGGCTCCCTCAGATCCTCGCCCCCGCCTTACCCAGAGTTAGGACGTCGGGAGAGAGCATCTATCTCCTTACCTTCCCTGCAGGAAAGGTCCAGATGAGACGCCAACCCTCCCTGCTTGACTTTGTAGAGATGCGGCTGCATGGTCGTCAGACTCGGTGCGATTCTGGTCATGCCTTCACCCCTCTCCTCTCCTGCCTTCCTCACCCGATCGTGAGCACGTCCTGTCTGCAACGCCGTCACGACTCCCCAGTCTGAGTCACTGTCATCACTGGTGTGGGTTCTTGCTTGGCCTCCTAGCTGGTCTCCCTGCTTCTACCTTCGCCCCTCTGCAGTCTATCCTCCACGAAGAAGATAGAACAGTCCTTTAAAAACCAGAGCCTCTCTCCATTCTTCTTTAAAACCTTCCAAAGGCCTCCTGTCTGGATCAGAATGAAATCCTAAATTCCTGCATGGCCCCAAAAGGTTCTATGAGATCTGACCATGAACTACGTTTCAACTTGCTTTACTGCCACTCCCCTGGTGCTTTGAACCTTTGTGTGTGTTCTTCTTCCTCTCCTCTTGTGTGTACATGACTCCTCTCCTCTTCTTCATGGTCCATAATGTGCCTCCTCAGGATAAAAGCTTGTATCTGTCAGAATAGGCTCATGTGGGCTACAGTAACAAATAGCCCCCAGATCTCAGCGGCTCAGAATAACAAAGGTTTATTTCTCATTCACCATGCTGTGCCCTCCTGTGGGTTGGCAGAGGGACTCTCTTCATCCCAGTCACTTAAAGCTCATGGAACAGTCACCATCTTGAATGTTGCTAGCTGCTGCCTCAGAGGAAAAGAAAGAGTCTCGAGAAGGTCTCATAACGGCAACTAAACTCTATGCTCAGAATGTCACGTTTCACTTGTCACTTCTGTTCATGTTCTTTGGTCAGTCACCAACCTTGGTCAACCACAAGGGAACCCAAAAGCACCATCCTCCCATGTGCCCTTGAGGAGCTCATGGGCCATCTAGTTCAAAATTGTGTGATAAAACTTGTTTTAAGTGTAGGTTGAAGCTTATTTTGAATGTATATTGAAACTTGTTTTTAAAACTCAGATGTATGCTTGCTTTCCCGCCCAAGCCCAGTAGTATACTTTTGGTAAACAAGTTCACATACCAAAAGAAAACCGCGGAGTCACGGTGCGGACCCTCTGGCCCCATTTCCTCCTCCACTCCCCTAGTAATCTCACATTCCAGATGTCCCAACCGGTTCCACCTAGCCCGCCTGACCATTGATGGTCAGCCGCGGTCAGCTGCGACCCGCGACCATACAAACCAATCAATCCCAAACTCCCCCGTACCCAGTAGGAGAAATTACCCAATCATGTGCGAACAAGTTTAAAGTTCTTTCCCCTCCCTTGTAACTGTGTATATAAGCTGCTTGCTGCACTGGGTCGGGGCTCTTGTTCCTGTACCGCTGCGCCGGTTACGGACGTGAGCCCAGACTCGAGCCTGAATTAAGACCCTCGTGTGATTTGCATCGGAGCTGGCTCATTGGTGGTCTCTTGGATTCAGGATTCGGGTACAACAACCTGAAGAGGAAGGGATCTGTAATTATTTGGTGAACAACACTATTGATGACCACAACTGTGAGCTATGGCAGGGTCAGCCAGGTGGGCTGAGGGTGGAGAATGGGTGGAGAGTGAGGCCAGGGGAGAAGAGCTGATCACCTCAGCTCAAGCTCAAGAAAGGAGAACGTGGATGAGTTTGACTGCTTGTTGGCCCAGTCTGAGTTATGCGACTAAGAAAACATGGCGGCCATGTGTCAGGACCTATCAGTCAAAGGTGGCTTTACAGATGGTGGGCTAGAGGATCCACTGGCCCAGAAATAACTTACCTTCAGATTCTGCAGTTCTTCTACTAGAGATTCATTTTTGGAGGTTCCGGAATAGCATTTCCCATGTTTTGTTCGGCAGAACACTTCTTTCTTTTTGTTGTCTTTTCTTTTGAGTTGTGTTCTCACTCTGCCACCTAAGCTGAAGTGTGGTGGCATGATCGCAGCTCACAGCAGCCTGGATCTCCTGGGCTCAGGTGACCCTTCTGCCTTAGCCTCCCAAGTAGCTGGAACTGCAGGCATGCGCCACCATGCCTGGCTAATTTTTTAATTTTTTGTAGAGACTGGTCTCGTTATGTTGCCTATGCTGGTCTCGAACTCCTGGGCTCAAGCAATCCTCCCACTTCAGCCTCCCAAAGTACTGTATTATAGGCATGAGTCACCGAACCGGGTCATGTCCAGCAGAACATTTCTGTTAGTTGCACCTTGGTCAAATAAGATTGTGAGTTCCTGGGTTAAACAAGAGTCATTGTGCTTTTCCTGCATTTCCTCCGCAGGCCTTCTCAGAGCCTCATTTAGTATGCTAATGTGTGTTGTGGCTTTCTGAGAGGGGACCAACATATGCAAGATTCCTCCAGTTTTTAGAATCAAGGAATCCCTGACTCCTAGCATTCCACTGGGCAGTTTGAGAAATGCTGGTTTGGAAGCCACAGCCCTACTGAGGCTCCTGTGGAAAGTAAGTGTCCCTGGAAGGGCACTCTGGGAGAATGAAAGCAGTGCTGACAAGGCCTGGAGAAAATGGGCTGGAGAGGGGCTGGGGAGGCAGTGAGTCTGAAAGGCAGAGGGCAGGACGGAAGATCAAGGTGATCTTTCCCAAGGAGGGCCTCTGACCCGGAGCCTGTCAGAGGGAGGG
Source organism: Carlito syrichta (assembly GCF_000164805.1). Classification (NCBI taxonomy): domain Eukaryota; kingdom Metazoa; phylum Chordata; class Mammalia; order Primates; family Tarsiidae; genus Carlito; species Carlito syrichta. The sequence continues at coordinate 919,044 of NW_007257216.1, read as the reverse complement.
CTACCTGAGTCCCACGGCACAGGGGCTGTGTCTGGTCATCACAGCTGAGCTCGCAGTCCCTTGACTGGAATGCCTCCCCAAGTCCTTCTCTGGGAAATTCCTATCCACCTACCCTTTAATAGCCTGTTTAGGGCCGGGCTCGGTAACTCAGACTGTAATCCCAGCGCTTTGGGAGGCCGAGGTGAGTGGATTGCCTGAGCCCGCAGGTTCAAGACCTGCCTGGGCAACTTGGTGAGACCTCATCTCTACAATAAATAAAAAATTAGCTGGGCGTGGTAGCATGCGCCTGCAGTTCCGTCTACTTGAAAGGCTGAGGCGGAAGGATGGCTGGAGCCCAGGGGGTCGAGGCTGCGGTGGCCGGGAGCGTGCCACTACACTCCAGTCGGCGACAGAGTGAGACTGCAACTCAAAAAAAAAAAAAAAAAAAGTCTGTTTAGGCAGCCACCTCCAGGAAGCTGGCCTGGATAGCTTTCCCTGCGGGAGGAGGGGCCACTGCGCCCCAGTCTCTGCTGGATGTATTGTCCTTCTTGAAGCTCCCATCTGTAATCACTGCCCTAACTGTGTTGTGATGCTCCATTTCAACCCCTCTATTCTGAAAGCCCTTTGAGGGCTTTGTCTTATATCTTTACATCCTTCCCTGGCAAGAGATAGTGTATTCATAATTAGTTGCATGAATGAGACCCAGGCACAGAGCAGGGAGTGGGTTAAAATCCCCGACATAGGCTACTTTAAAGAATTTCCCAAGTTAAAAGAATCCATTCCACATGTTCAAAAACCTTATTCTTGCTCAACATTGCTTACCTTCCCCGGTTCTCTGATTTCCTGGAGGCCAGAGTTTCTCTACCCCCTCACCAGCCATTCATCCACTTTCTGCCTGACCAACTCCTGGCTCTGTCACCATTCCCCTGACCGCTAGTCAGCTCTGGGACACCCGATTCATGGTGTCCTTCCTCAAAAATCTTGGGAAATCAATGGCCTGGCCCTAGGTTTATACTTCCTGAAAGAGTAAACGGAGGCAAGATGGGCTGGTGCCGATGCCGCAGGAATAATGCAAGATTGCAACAAGGAAGAAAGTAGAAAAAAGTAAAGTTTATTATTCACAGTTAGGGCACACTCTTAGCGGGGCCTCCAGAATGTTAGGTCAGGCCCACAGCGGGTGTGAGCTTTGGTGTGTGATCCGATGCCACATGAAAGATGCAAAGAATTGCACAGAAATTAGACTGAAAAATATAGTTTCTTTAGAAAGTAAACTGGAGAAAGAGAGAAAGAGGAGATTCACCTCCTCAAGGTAGGGAAGATGGCCAGAGCCAGGAAGCATGGTGACAGCCATGGCTCAAAGAGCACATGGTCACACTATAGCTTAGCAAGGCAATGGCAAAATGGCTGCTCGTGGTTGAGCCCTTTTAACCATTTCCCTTGGATGGGGGAAGGTCATTAAAGTGATTGGGCGGTGTTCTACTCCACGTCATTACAAAGGGGCAGGTAAGTGTAGGTACTGACGTCAGGTGATGGACAGCAGGCAGTTGGGTGGGTTAGTCACATGATTGCGTCATGGTGGGGTCTGTCTGTGTCAAAGGTCAAAAAGGGCTGATTAGGTTAACTTGGGGGGTGGGATTTTTCCTGCAAGAGACATGTTAGATGATTTCAATTCACAAGTTCCTTGACTAAAAGGTGGTCTTATTATCATTTCTATGGCTTTGGCCAGCTAAGGGGCCCGAAAGTTTCTTAAGAGATTATTGTGTTAAACCATGAATTGAAAGGTGGGCTGTTGAACTGTAGGCAAAAAGACTATGCTAAACTAAGTTTATTCTAGATTTCTTTTTTTTTTTTGAGTTGGGGTCTCACTCTGTCGACCAGACTGGAGTGCAGTGGCCGCTCCCGGCCACCGCAGCCTCGACCTGCTGGGCTCCGGCGATCCTTCCGCCTCAGCCTTCCGAGTAGCCGGAACTACAGGTGTGCGCTACCACGCCTGGCTGATTTTGATTTATTGTAGAGATGAGGTCTCGCTGCCCAGGCGGGTCTCGAACCCGCGGGCTCAGGCAATCCACTCACCTCAGCCTCCCAAAGGCGCGGGATTACAGGCTGAGCCACCGAGCCCGGCTTCTTCTAGATTTCTATAGGTACCTCCTTTCACTTCCTTAAGTAGGAAGTAAATGCAAATATCTTAATGTCGAGAAGACAATCTAGCTTGAAGGGTGGGAAAAAGTGTTTTTTTTTTTTTTTTTTTATGAGGTTAGCTTTAATGATAAATGAGAAAGGGAAAACTAGAAGAAAACTGGAAGCAAAGGGCATGGAAAGTTTGTTGTTAGCAGCCCACTCAGGGCTGTATCATGACTTTCGTGAGCCCTTTTGCCTTTTGTGGGCTCCTTCTCCATAAAAATAAAAGATTATACAATTGCATTGCTATAAAGATGAATATAATCCGGGCTGGGTTTGTTATTCTGTATTATGACTACTGTATACTTTTTTTCTTATTTTAAAAAAATATTTAAATTAAAACATTTCTGGACCCCTAAAAGCATCGTGGCCCCTGAGCACTGTGTCTGCCTGCTATGCCTAACAGCCGAGTCTGTCCTGAACCCACCACCTTGCCTTCTGCTCCTTAAATGCACAGTGCCCTTCTGTCATTGTGAGTCGGGGTGTCCTCCTGTCTTGAATGTCTGTCCCCCTACCAGCCTGTCCTTGCCCCCCCCACCTGACAGATTCTTATTCAAACTTAAGGCCCAGCAGGAGTGTCACTTTCTCTTGCCAAATTCAGCAAATTCAAACACAGGATCCCCAATTAAACATGATGCATAACAAATATCTTAGTACAAGTATGTCACACGTGCCGCATACCCCAAATATTGCATGAGATTCGCTAAAGGACTGCATGTTTATCTGAAGTTCAGATTAAATTGGGCATCCTGTATTTTACCTGGCAACCTGCCTCTGACTCCTTTTCCTTCTAGCTTTTCTTCCCACCTGCTGCTCCCTCCCGAGGTATTCTAGCCCTTTCTCCACCTGTGTCCCTGGGCATCTCACCTGCTGACGCCTCGTTCCAATCTGCATTCTCACCATCTTTATGCTCAGCTGCTGTGAACCTGGGGACATGGCAGCGTATTCATTGTCACAGATGAGTAAATGTGTGCTTTCCCTTTATTTCCCCAACTCTAGTTATTTTCAGGGATGACTTGGCAGCATTTGGTTTTAATTTCATTCAGGATGTTGTGAGGCTGAGATTAAAGATGAGTTAACTGTTGCAAGGGATGACAGTAGCACTTCCGTTAACAAAGGTGTGTCCCAAGGAGACACATGGGGCAAAGACATTTCATTACCTGATGGAAAAAAGCCTGAGGCCCTTGGCTGTGACCTGCATCCCCTCCCTGTTTTCTACGAAACAGGGGTGAACCAAGTGACGGGTCTCAGGCTCCCACCTTCCCACATTTCTGGTATCAGGTAGTAAATCAGCCGTGGCCCAAATAGGGCCCTGCTTGGCAGCGGGGGAGGTCTTTCTGATTTTGAGACTTAGGCTCAGGAAATTCTGATTTCCTAGGAGCAGATTCATTCTTTTAAAAGTTCTTTTAAGGCTGGATGCAGTAGTTTATGCCTATAATCCCAGGCCGAGGCGGGAGGATTGCTTGAGCCCAGAAGTTTGACCCAAGCCCGGGCAACTTAGAGAGATCTTTCACTACAAAACAAATAAATAAATATATAAAATTAGCTGAGTATGGTGGCACCACCTGTAGTCCTAGCTACTCTTGAGACTGAGACAGGAGGTTACCTGAGCCCAGGAAATCAAGGCTGCAATGAGCCATGGTGGTACATTGCACTCCAACCTGGGCGACAGAGTGAGACTCTGATTAAAAAAACAATTATTTTTTGAATTGGAGTCTCTCACTCTGTTGCCAAGGTTAGAGTGCAGTGGCATGCTCACGGCCACCACAGCCTCGACCTGCTGGGCCCAGGTGATCCTTCCACCTCAGCCTTCCAAGTAACTGGAACTCTAGGTATGTGCCACCACACCTAGCTAATTTATTTATTTATTTTTGTTTTGTTTTGTTTTACTTTATTTTATTTTATTTTTTGAGTTGGAGTCTCACTCAGTCGCCCAGACTGGAGTGCAGTGGCCGCTCCCGGCCACCGCAGTCTCGACCTGCTGGGCTCCGGCGATCCTTCCGCCTCAGCCTTCCGAGTAACCGGAATTACAGGCACGCGCCACCACACCCGGCTGATTTTTTGATTTATTGTAGAGATGAGGTCTTGTCAATTGCCCAGGCTGATATTGAACCTGTGAGCTCAGGCAATCCTCTCACTTTGGCCTCCCAAAGTGCTGGGATTATAGAGTTCTTTTAAAACTACTTCACTCCACACTCACCATTCCCCAGGGGACTAACTTAACACAGGAGAAAACTGGTCCCAGATGATTTTGTGGGCACAAGCTACATGAGACAGTCAGAGCCTGGTGTCCAGGCTCCTAACCCAGTGCACTTCCGTCATTCTCGGCACCAGAGAGTTCAGAACCCTGTGCCAGTGACAGCAGTCTTCCCTCAGGATTGCGGCAAGGGGAAGCAAGCCCTCAGGACTACAGGCCAAGCAAAGCATTAGCAGTTTGAAACAACATGGGCCCTGGAAGGATTTATGGGAAGCATGGCAAAAGTTCCCTTTTTTATGCTTCTAAGGATTTCCCAGCTTTCAACACTTTCTCCCTTATTTGGTTGAGTGACATTTCTAAAGTTGACCACTGGTTAGTCATTTTGTTGTACATGTCGAGCAAGGAACCACAGTGTCCAAATACCCGAGACGTGTGTGTGGATGGTATATGCATGTGTGTGCATGTGTGTGGGGAGAGGTGCCTTCCCTGTGGGAAGATGCCCAGTATTTTCTGCCGCTTTATTAATCTCTGGTTTGGCTTTCAACTCACCCTGAAGCTTAAGGGAACAGGCAAAAATGGTCCAAAGTGTTTTCCAGAGGAGGTCACCAGGTGTTATGAGAAGGAAAACAAACAATGAACAGTTTCATGGTTAAGTACATTTGAGGAATTCTGCACACTACACCCCTCCTGGATTGTTAAAATGTTCATTGGTCTAATAAAGGTTCTCATAAGTTCAACAGTCATCCTTTAAACTTTAAAATATGGGCTGATAATATTTAACTTAATATTTTCCAAGCTTTTTTGATTAGAAAACCACCCTGTTCTCCTTTCAAAAACTTTTTAAGGAGCATCCTGGACATACTTAGGGAAAATGGCTCTATAAAGGGAATGAAGGTTAGCAAGATGTTCGCCGTCTTGTGTTCCTTTTCCAAGTCACTGACTTTGTCCTGGAATTAGGGCTTAGAGAGAAACGCAACCAGCCTCAGCACTACCCTTGAGCTTCTTCCAGCCAACCCTGGCAGAAGGACTCTAAACATCTGAGCCCACACATTGGTACCAGTGACTCCGAGTCTCCATGCAGGGACAGCAGGCATTGGAAATGGGGGACATTTCAGGCAAAGCCTAGTGCTGCACTCAGTGCCGTCCACTGGAAAACCTAGACAGGGGCATGAAGAGCCCTAAGAGCACCACACAAGGTTGCTTTTTAGTAGTCACAAGGCAGTCTGTGATGTGACTCTGAGTTTTGTACAAGCTGCTTCCTCTGCCTGGGATGCTCCTGATTTATCGACACTATTTCTTCAGTTCAGTCTCAATGTCACCTCTAACTTTATAAAGGGGGGTCCCCTGTTATAGTCTCTTATAGTGTCCTGTGTGTAGTCTTTTAGCATTTTTCATCACCTGAATCATGACATATTTTACTTTTTAAAAATATTGTCTGTCTGCCCCCAAATAAAACAACTCCACAGGGGCAGAAATGTTTGCTTTGGCCACTGTTTGATCCCTGATGCCTAGAACTGTGCTGGGTGCAGTGTAGACATACTGTTAAGTCTTGTTGTAAAGAACAATTATGCAAGTTTTTCCAACCTGGCTGAGTAATTGGTTGCTGGGAGTTGATGGGCAAGTCCACTGACCGCCAGTGGGCTGCATGGTGGTGAAGGGGGTGGCTCATAATAAATGTTGGTGGGTGGGCTGCCTGGTTGGATGCATGAGGAAGTATAGAGGCACAGAGAGCGATAGAAATGAGTTTTTATTTGTAAAAAGTTACAAAATGATATTGTACAAAAATAAAGTCTGTAGAGAACTTTGGTTGTATAACACAAACGACCGAGACAGATCAGAGAAGTCAGAACTTCCAAAGAAGTGCCACTCTTACTGTATCAGATGGTAATTGCAATGATTAAGAAAAATCACAAACTTTACCCTTTTGTGGATTTGGTGGAGCAATTTGCTTCCATTAAAACCTGCTTATGCATTATTCACAATAGCAAAAACATGGAACCAACCATGCTGCCCACCGAAAGAGGACTGGATAAAAAAAATGTGGTACATATACACGATGGGATATTACGCAGCCATAAAGAAGGACAAAATTATGAACTTTGCAGCAACCTGGATGGACTTAGAGGCTATAATACTGGATGATCTATCACAGAAACAAAGAACCTTGTAACACATGTTCTCACTCATGAGTGGACCTTGAACGACTATGGTAATACTGTAAGAAAGGGATTGGCAGTAGTGGGAAACTACCAGGAGATGGCCGGGGCAGGATTGGCAGAAGTGAGAAACCGCCAGGGTGTGGCAGCACACCTCATCAACAAGGGTGCCTGCATAATGAACATTTGTATAATCCTGAATTGTACCCCACATATTTAAAATTAAAAATAAAAAAAACCTGCTTATGGTGTGTAGGAGATGCCGAGAACGAGCTGTCAATACCCGTTGGATCCTACAGTCCTTTGGGGCAGGGACTTTCCAGGGGAGCTGGGGGTTGATTGAGGTTGAAATCTGGGACCAGCAGCCATCACATTGGCCAGGATTCTCTGAACTGATGATCCTGGGGCTACAGATAAATTGCACTTCAAGAGTGACCTGACTGCGCCGCGGGTTTGTTACTGTTTTGAGCAGGCTGAGTTTCAGCAAGACCCCAGGGGAGGGTGAGAGTGAAGCCCTTTCCTCTATTTCCCAGTCGTGCAAGGGGAGCTGAGAGGACAAACAGAGGCAGACGGGTGGAGAACTTGGGTCTTTCTTTGGAGGTGAAGGGGGCAATTGCTACTTCTTGATTACTTTGTAAAATTAGCACGTTTATTTGAGGGCGGCCAGTAGGTCATTTAATCGCTAAATCTGTCATACTGTTGTGGCTAACAGCCACTAAGGTGGAGATACATGATCTCCCTGATGAAAATCCCTTTCTGAAAATGTGTAACAAGCTCTAACATAGGACCTAGTGCATCGCTCATGTGTCGGCTGCTAGACAAATCCACAGTCTGGGGCTCGCAGGAGGTGGCTGTTCCCACCCTATGCTTCCTCCCTTCTGACCTCTTTCTTTGTCAAGGTAGCACTCTCAGAGCATGAGGCTCTGTGTATGCAGCTTTCTGGGTGTTTGCCGTGGCTGGGCCAGATACAGCTTCCTCGGCACCCTTCTCAGCCACCTTCTTCCCAGGGTGTACTGGAGCAGCGTCTGTTGACCCCAGGCGACAGCCAAGGGGGCTTGAATATGACGTGGCAGACCCCGCTTCTGGAAGGCCATTGTGTGCTCCTTGGCTGCACTGGGCAGCCGGTGTATATTTCTCAGGAAGGCGGCGGGTGGGCAAGGAGGGAGGAAGGGTCTCCAGAAGTCAGAGCAAAACCTTGGCTACCTGACAGGTCAGGTACTTTACTTCTAGGTCGACATTAAATCCAGGACTACCTACTAAAAGGCATTCAACCTCTGTATATATATGGTTATGCATATCCTAGATAGATATATCTGGAGGGGACTAAGAGCTTAAATACAACAGAAAGTGGAGCCTATGGCGTTTCTGCTCAGTGATGGAGCAACAAAGAAATAAAGCCAAGTGCCAAACGGTCTCCGCACGCCACTCCAGGGAAGGGGGCTGGCTGGAGACACACACCTCAGACATAAATTTTTTCAAAATAAAAATTAGGAAAAATGCTAAAATCCGGGGAAAATTAATGAAAGATTTGCTTAAAAAGGTAAAGTAAGTGATTTTTGCCTGGCAAAAAACTTTTTAATACTTTGAAAAAGCATGGACCCTTGTTCTCAATTCAAATTCCCTTTTGTCACCTTTCTTTGCATTTTGTGAGCACATATACTTTGGCACCTTTGAAAAGAAACTTTAATAAATAAGGGAAAAAAAGAGAAACCCATTAGTGAATGGTAATAAATAACAATAACTTAAATCTCAATAAATATCTTCTCTATATTTCTGTATCTGAAACGGATGCATTGCATCGAGTAGCTTCTCTGGTCACTGGTGACCACACATCAACGGAGCTGGGTATGTAACATCTGTCTCTCTGTAAACCAACAGGCCCGAGGGCTCTCCCTGCCCCGGGGCAGCTGGGGACCTTCCCCACTTCTCTCCTACAAAAATGCTGCTCGTTTCCTGTTTCCAAGGACATAAAGGAAATACCTTCAGGTTTGTTTTTAATCATGAGCACAGCCTTTTTGGTTCCTAGCCAATTTCTTCCCACCCCACACATTGTGTTCAAGATCAATCATCAACCATTCACAAAAATGCTGGTTGTAGTAAACCTCAGGCCTCAACTTTCAAATTAAAAAGTTATAATCTCTTGTGTCTTTGCTGTTTTTTTTCTTTCTTCTCCTTTCCAGGGCATGTCTCCACTGAGTGACAAAAGAATAAACCTTTCTTACTTTCATCAGTAGGACGTAGTGACAAGGAGTGACACCAGGATTACCGTTTCCCTGGTGTCTTCAGACATGTGAAAACAAACCACAGGAGATACACTGGTTTGGCTCTTCGAGTGCATCCGCAACTGTGCCCATGATGGGTGATGGTGGACTGTATCAGCTGAAACGATGGTGACAGCCACGCAGGATCATCAGCCCTGAGCTTCTGGTGACATCGGCTGCTGTCCTGAAGAATCCAGATGGCTGTTTTCTTTCTCTCCTGTCCAGTTTTCTGTAGCTTGATCTCCTTCTACCAGGCTCCCATGATAGCTGCCTTCCTCTTTCTCCTCCTCCTCCTCCTCCTCCTTCTCCTCCTTAGCCTCTGCCTCCTTGGTCCTCATCTTCCATTCTGGGCAAACATTTCCTGGGAACCTTGGTCCCTTCTTTGCACTGTAGCAGGAATGCAATACACAGCAGTCTCTGGAGCCGGAGTCAGATACATCCACACCTTTTAGCGGAATGCTTTTTTAGAGTATGGTAAACCAGGTTGTCATCTAAAAACGACAGGTCGTCATCGAAGGCAATGGGTCTGCAACATGCCTGCCCTACTTTGTCACTCACCAGCCTTCTACTTTTGGATAAGTTTTTTAATATTTTGTCATACGTTGTCTCAGCAGCATCGCAAGAACCGCTGCAGTACTTAAAAATCAGTTCCTCCTTGGTTTCGTAGCCAAAACCCAAGTCAGTGACATTTAAATGTATTGCAGTTAAGACACAACCCCGATTCTTGCCCCTCTGGCCTCTGCGACCTTTTCCTCTGGAATTCTCCAGATTGGCAGCTGCAGCCGGTCGATTCCGCTCTCTTCTAGGAAGCACTGCCATTTGTTTATCTGGTGACCTTTTCAGTCTTTTAATGGTGGCTTGGATAAAATCCATGACATCATCAAACTGATCAGGATAATCCTCTGGCATATTTGCTGTTCAACAAGAAAACAGAAAATGTCACATGAGACCACAATGGTCATTTCAAACAGTCTTCTAGATCAAAGTGCCCCTTAAGTCAGTCAAAATTGGGCCCACAGCAAAACTATCCGCCAGTTAAGCTAAGTGACTACTGTAATCCCCCAAGAACAGACCCTGAAATGCACAGAAGAAAGGTGACTTAGTCGGCGGTGATGACACATTTCCTTGAAGAAAACTAATAAGTGTATTTTTCATTTGAATAACATGTGCCATTTTTAACAAGTCAATAGAGGGGTTATCGTGAATAGGCAGGTCCTCTAAGGTCACTTTTCTAACCTAGCCACGTAATGTAGAGTAGTGACTTTTAAACACGAGGGAGTAGGAAATACCGTCTTAGAGACTGAAAAAAGATGAAGTCTTCCCACATCGCTACTTTCATCTGGAATACCAAGTGCTAGTCCCTGAAATTTACCCTGACTTTGCATGGCTGAGTGGGACAAGAACCTTTCTGATGGAACGAATGAAGAGCTCAGGAACACAACTATATTTTCAAACTTCCTTAAAAAACGTTAAGGAATGGAAAACAGCTTTTATTTCACTGACAAAGAGACTAATTTACCACTTCCTCTGAATAGCATGACTTTAACAAAAAAGCCCAGTGATACAGTATGATGGCATTGAAATGTTATCTGAACAATAAATGAAATGAGGTGCTGTTTGTGGATAGACACAGCCCCAGTTGTTGAGGGTGGGGCGAGGGGGCAGGGGAGGGGGAGATCCAGTCTGTTGCTGGCTGTCCCACAGCCACACAGCTCCCACTCCCCGGCTGCAAGCAGGCCAAGATACGCTCTGGGGAAATCGCATGGAGGAATTATGGGAGATACCAAGATGTCTAACACTTTTGGCAAAAGTACGAATTAGCAATCTCTTGGTGCTTTCTGCTGTATTTAGCTTTTGCATTGGCCAATCGAGTAAGAGAAAAATAACTATTGGGACAATTCAATAACTTTCTACTGAATTCAATTCGATAACTCTTTTCTTTCTAAAAGAGGAAAGCAATTCAAATACATATTTATTAGGTATTCGGCCTTTTTTGCTCCCCTCACCTAATTTTTAGATAATTTAGTATGTCTAGATTTATAAGTGGCTTAGAGAAATGTACTTCAGAAGAGTTGTTAGCAAGAGTAAATGTTTTGTGCCAAGGCTGTGTTAAAGCAAAGAAAGATTACATTGTGTCGAACTTATGTCAAATTGTTTTGTCATAAACCTAACCTATTTGTTAAAACATGTTAGGTATCCTAGTGTGTAGAACAAAATCTAGCCAATTGTGTATATAATGTATGATGTGTGATAATGAATAGATTAGAGACTGGAATCCCTAGAATGTTTCCTTGCTTGATAGCTGAAATTTAGCATTGACTGGTTCTGTGCACAGAAGTCACATAGCTGCTTCCACCCTGGCTGAAAGCCCCATCATCTCTTGCCTGGATGGCTGCAGTAGCCCCTGAATTGGCCTTTCTCATTCCACCCTTAACCTCCTTCAATCTATTTTCCACCCAGCACCCAGAGGGATACTCTTAAAATGTGAACTCAGATCACACCCCACTCTGTTCAAAACCCTCCAATGACTCCCTGTTTCTCTTGAAGTCAAAGCAGAAGCCCATCTTTCACTAAAGGCCTCACCTGACCAGGCTATCTCCTCTCTTCCAGCCTCCGTTACCACTGGCCCCCTCTTTTCCTTCTCCTATTATTTCCTCCCCTGCAGCTACCCTGCTTTTCCTACTGTTCCTCAACACAGGACTCCTCAACCTCAACACCATTGACATTTTGGGCAGGATCCATCATTCCTTGTTGTGAGCGGTTGTTTTGTGAATTGTAGGGCATTTAGTTGTATCCCTGGCCTCTACCCAGGAAGGCCAGCAGCATGCCCCCATCACGGTCATGACAAACGAAAGCACCTCTAGACACCGCAAATGTCCGGTGGGGACAAAATCATCTGGATCGAGAGCCACAGCTCAAACACATCCAGAGACGTGGGGCCTTTGTGCTGATTGCCCCCTCATCCCGTGACAACTCCCACATCTCCTTCAAGTCTTTGCTCAAATGTCACTATGAACAAGTCCCACCCTGATCTGCCTGTTTAAAACACAATCCTAATTCAGATCTCCTGCTCCCTGGCACCATAATCCTTAGTACATTCTAACAGACGATCTAGCTTCCTTCTTGAGTTTGTTATTTATTGTCTGTCTTCTCTGATAGAGAGTCAAACCCAGGAGGAAGAAACTTTGTCTTGTGCACTGGTGGATGGATCCCCAGTGCTTAAAGTAGGGTCTGGTCCATGGAGGCCTTAATAACGGTTGCTTGAATGAATATAATCACGAGGGGAAAAAACGAGTTCTTAATTTTTCATGGGGACACCAGAACTTCATCATTATGAAATGAAAGGCTCCCAAATAAACAGCCCACATCACTTGGATGTTCTGTCCTGAATGGCACAGTCATTGCCCTTCTGAGAACTGAAGAATCATCTCCAAACCGACTTTCCCTCCCTGGCTCCCTGCAAGTTTATAGCCTGAACTTTGATGGCCCTCCTGGGTCTTCCAAAGTGCTCTCCTAACTGGAGTGACACCTTTTCAAGGGGCAAGGGAGAGTGGAAGAACATTCTTATTTGTTCTTCCCTTTGGATTGCTTTCTAACTGAACTTCCCTTAGGAATTTTTCATTAAAAACAAAGCAACACAATTTAAATCACTCTGATTTAAAGAAACAAACTACTCATTTTTAAAAAATGAACTGCTTATGCTATTTGTGATTTCTTTCAGTAATAAGTTGTTAAAGAGGAAATAAATGCAGGTTTACCCAGTTTCAAAAACTATGCTTGTAGAGAAATTCGAACTTTTAAAACAGATATTTTAGGGGTGATGAATCAAAGTACAAAAGAGTCTTCAAATTCCCCCCCCAAAAGACTCTTTGTTTTACAAAAGGACTCAAACCATGGGCTCTATCAAAAAATTCCTTAATAACTCATTAACTTAGGTACCTGGGAACATAGAAAGTTATGACTGATTAACAATTAATCAGAAATGAGGATGAAAAATTACTAAACTTTTAACACAAGCTAACGGAAAAACATTTGCGTTACAGAAGCTCAACTTACACTGGTTTTGTTTGTCAGATAAAAAACAGAATGCCCAGTTAAATTTGAACTTCAGGTAAATTTGTCCAAATCCATAGCATGTACACATCAAGAGTGAATGACAATATAAACTATGAACTTTGGGTGATTGTGATGTGCCAGTATAGGTTCCTCAATCGTAACAAACATCCCACTCTGGTGGGGCTGTGGATAATATGGGATGCCACGCATGTGTGGGGACACGGGGGTGTATGGGAACTCCCTGTCCCTTCCTCTCAATTTTGCTGACAATCTAAAACTGCTCTAAAAAATATAGTCTAGGCCAGGAGCAGTGACTTACGCCTGTAATCCCACCACTTTGGGAAGTAGAGGCAAGATAATTGCCTGAGCTTAGGGGTTCGAGAACAGCCTGAGCAACATGGCGAGACTTCATCTCTACAATAAATCACAAAAACTAGCCAGATGTGGTGGCATGCATCTGTAGTTCCAGCTACTTGGAAGGCTAAGGCAGAAGGATTGCCTGAGCCCAGCAGGTTGAGGCTGGGGTGGCTGTGAGTGTGCCACTGCACTTCAGCCTGGGTGACAGAGTGAGACTCAGATTAAATAATAAAACAAACAAACAAATAAATAAACAAGTCTAAGGTCAGGCGCAGTGGTAATCCCAGTAATCCTAGCACTTTGGGAGGCTGAGGTAGGAGTATTGCTTGAGCCCAGGAGTTTGAGACCAGCCTCAGCAACATAGCAAGACCTCTTCTCTACAAAAAAAAAAAAAAAATTAGCCAGGCATCATGGTGCGTGCCTATAGTCCCAGTTACTCGAGAGGCTGAGGTGGAAGGATCACCTGAACTCGGGAGGTTAAGGCTGTGGTGAGCTGTGATGGTGCCACTGTATTCTAGCCTGGGCAACAAAGAGACTTTGATTTAAAAAAAAAAACTTTAAAAAAAAAAAGGCTTCCTGGCATGTGGCTAATGAGAACTCCTCCTCCCTTTGATGAGAAAATCTCCCTCATAGCTTGTTGCTAATGTGGAACTATTATATAATTCTCAAGTTCAGGCTGTAGGCAACTCCTATTTAGATAAAGGGATTTTTTTCTTCTTTTTTTTCTTCATCTTCTTGAAAAATAGGACAAACAACAAATATTTATGTTTGAAGTTTTACATAGATGTGAATTCTGGAAACCAGGAAAGAACAACCTTGTATTTTTCAAACCATAGAGCAATAGGCTTGTCTTTTCCAACTAAATTCTAATACGAGGCCTCTGGATGCCAGTTGAGTTCATTCATAGACAGAACCTCAATTTATCAATGTGAGGCATTGGGGGGTAGGGGGGTTAGGAGCCATGCACTCTGCAGAGAGGTACTGGGAAACCTCATTGAACCTGTCCTTAAGAATTCTGCAGGTCAGGCTTGGTGGCTTAGCCTGTAATCCTGGCACTTTGAGAGGCAGAGGCGAGTGGATTGCCTGAGCCTGCAGGATCAAGACCAGCCCGGGCAACTTGGTGAGACCTCTTCTGTACAATAAACCAAAAATTAGCTGGGCATGGTAGTGCGCACCTGTAGTTCCATCTGTTCAGAAGGCTGAGGCAGAAGGATCGCTGGAGTCCAGCAGGTCTATGCTGGGGTGGCTGTGAGTGTGTCACTGCACTCCAGCCTGGGCGACGGAGTGAGACTCTGACTCAAAAGGAAAAAAAAAAAAAAGAATTCTGCAGAAGCTTCTAACTTATCCCAGGCAAGAAATTCCTGGAGACAACTGAGAAGCCCACAGGTGCCTCAATCTTCCAGGAATTCACTGAGCTGAGGGGACAGAAGAGGGGTTTGGGTTTGTATTCATTCCCTAAGTTAAGACTTACTGGTGTATCTCCTTCTCCATCCTATAAAAGACTTGGTAGAATGTCAGATACACAAAACAGCTCTCATTAATATTAACTTTGATAGTAAAATACTTGGAAACCACAAAAGAGGAGCATCTTTAAAAAAAAAAAAAAATAGATCAAACACCTGCTCATTTCCCAGACCCACTTGGAGGACATATCTTCGAAAACATGTCCATCTAAAAGCTAAAGTTTCTGAAAAATCAAAATGCTCAGATGCATTTATGTCATCTTTCAGAGCGCAACCAAATATTTTGGCATTATTCTATTTAAAATATTTTAACTTTCATGTGTCTTTTGTATAAACAGTCTTCTTTAAACAAACAAAACCTTGTACTGGGGCACGACTCTGGGAACAAACCGTTCACTGCAAGGACTTTGCCTCCCTTGATTATGGGGAAAAAAATAGTAATGTCACCTCAGGAACAAAGCACTGAGTGACTATTTTGTGAAGTCAATTGAGTTTTTATAGGAACAATGGCGAGGGCTCCGAGTACTCTCTTTAATAGCTGAACTAAAAATTACATAATTCAAAATGTTATCTTGGTTAAGCTGGCATCAGTGAACAAAATATTTTTCTAAAATGTCAGATTTCTCTTAGAAACCGTACAGGTTAACTATATTTTAATCAAAGGGTAATTTTTATTTTCGCAGCTGGGTTGTCTCCCTCCCCACATGGACAGGTAAGGAGTCTAAGCTGGCCTTCAGCCTAAGTCTTCAACCTGTGGGCCGGACAGGGAGGCAGCACAAGGTTGTCTATGAAGGAAAAAGCAGCGAGGACAGGACTCTGCTCAGCATGGGAGTGGGCCCAAAGATGCAGGAAGATCTAGGAGGCTCTGAGTGCACCAGGGAAGAGGAGGCCTGACCCTAGTACCCAAAGCACCCCTCTCTCAGAGAAAAGGTCTTCCAGGCCATGCTTGAGATCGGCCTGAGCCACACTGGGTAGATGCAGGGGCTCCAGAGAGTAGGCCCAGGGAAGTAGGCCCTCTGGGAAGGAACAGCCTATCTACCTCACTGTAAAGTGTCAACCATCTGTGTCTGGAAGGATGAGGGATAATGTATTGAGGTTTACAGAGGTGAACTGCTATCTAGCCAAGGACACACAGGTGAAAGGTACATCGGGATCAGAACCCAAATGACCTCTAGGTAGTGCCCAGTTCTGAGATGGGGCTGGATGGGGGTGGGAGGCCACAGAATGCTGCATGGGGTCTGCTGAGGTACAGGGCAGTCTGTCCTGACACATAGTGCTTTCCATGAAAACCTGTTCACAGACAGAAGGAAAATGAAAAACTCCCTGAAGGTGGGAGACATTTCATCTAATATTCTTTACCTACCTACACTGCAGGTAAAGTACAAATCGTTCGGTGGGCCAAGTATTTGAAAAGTAGACGTAGCCAGGCTCAGTGGCTCAGCCTGTAATCCTGCGTCTTGGGAGGCTGAGGTGAGTGAATTGCCTAAGCCCGCGGGTTCGAGACCCACCTGGGCAACTTGGCGAGACCTCATCTCTACAATAAATAAAAAAATTAGCCGGGCATGGTAGGGCGTGCCTGTAGTTCCAGCGACTTGGAAGGTTGAGGGGGAAGGATCGCCGGAGCCCAGCAGGTTGAGGCTGCGGTGGCCGGGAGCGGCCACTGCACTCTAGTCTGGGCAACAGAGTGAGACTCCAACTCAAAAAAAAAAAAGAAAAGTAGATGTTCTCTCTCTCTCTTTATACATATACATACATATATGTGTCTACACATAGTTACACATGCAAAATTGTATATAAAAGAAAAGATCAGTTTAAGAGTGATAATTCACAGGAAGAATCCCAACTAGTGTCATTATTTCTGGAATAAGTTATTTTTATTCTTTCAATATGATACAAACATAATATTGAAATATTAGCCTGAGGCAGAAAGATCGCCTGAGCCCAGGAGGTTGAGGCTATGGTGAGTTGTGACTGTGCAACTGTATTCCAGCCTGGCTACAGAGTGAGACCCTGACTCGAAACAAAAATAAAACAAAAGCAAAACAAAACAAAATGAACTCATGGCTGGGTCTTACCTTTAAAATTCTTCATATTACAAAATCACACCAAGCTATACCTTAAATCACAGCTTCCTTGAAGCACCTAAAAATATGACCAAAATAAAAGTGGAATTGAGGCCTACATTGACACAACATTAATTTCAAGCCTGACAACATCCATGCAAGGGTAAAGGGGGGATCGATTATTATTCCCCACTTTACAGCTCAGGAAGCTGAGGCTCATAGAAGACCAATATTCGCTCAAGTCCACATGACTGGTAAATGTGGACTCCATTGGCTCCCTTTCAAAGCTCAAACGTGTTCTGGTGCGACATGCTGCCTTTTTGTTTTTAAATAAAACATTCTACCACAGAGCTTTTTAAGACTTGTGGCATATGGTGATTTACTCTGAAACAAGTGTAAGATGTTAGTTTCACCTGCATATATTTACCGAAGTCAGAACAGGAAATGAAAAATACACTTTCTGTTGAAAAATTCAGCATGAACTTAAATACATGAAGTAGATCTTAAGGCTAGGCTTCTGGGGCCACAGAACACAGTAAATTGTCTCCCAAAAGGGAAAAGCCGTGCCAACCAGGGGCGACTCTCCCGTGTCCTGTTCTTGCATATCACACTAAGGCGGATCTGGCCATTTCCCAGTTAAAGCCGGAAAAGCAGCAGCCAGCAGCGGTGGCAGATTCAGACAGAGAGGCCCCGTCTCCGGAAGCTCCTCAAACTCACCCTGGCACCAAACGACAAGGCTCTCGCTGCAGAGCTGGAGAGGCCAGAGTCTTGGATTCCAGTCCTGGGTCGGTCTCTGACCAGTCGCGTGACCTCGGATTTGTCGTTTAACCCTTCTGAGGTCAACTTCATGGTTTCTGGAGCCCTCCCCTGATCTAAAGCCCTTAAAGTACGAACGGTCTAAGTCTTGGCCGGAAAGTGCTGGCAGACATGGGTTTTCAGTCACCTCTGTTAGAGACAAGACTACCTCCGGCTGATGGCCTAGTAGCATTCAGCTCAGCCACCACCATCAGGGGCCCCAGGACACTCCACAGGAGGTATTTCAGGACCTTGCAGTACTCAATCTCCTTGGTTACCTCTTGGCTCAATGTCTCTGCTACATTTGAAATAATCATCACAAATCCTCCCTCAAATAGTCATCTTCCTGTGCCCTATTTCAGAGAGGTGAAAAGATGTGTAGAAAGGACCTTGTATCTGCATCTGAAAACATCCCGATTCTAGTGTGAGAAACTCTTAAACCACCATTAACATCTGTAAAAACAGAGATGGACCCAATGACCTCTTAAAGGAAGTACTATGTTCACATGCTATAATTCCTCAGTCTCTATCACCCAAAAGTCACACACTGAACTTGCCATTTTCTTAAAATCTCTATTTTATTCATTTCTGTGATTGCTGCTTCAAGTATGTTTAGGTCATATCCAGCTCATGTCTCCAAGGCTAAAACTGCCCGCTGCAAACTGGTACAAAATGGATCATGAGGGCCCCACAGGTTTGTTCTTGAAGCTGATCTACAGGCTGTTAAACTTTGCTCTTATTTGACCTTCAGGGACCCCTAAAATGTGCAGCATGAGTCCGTGAGAATGTTCTAGTTCTCTGAAAAATTTTGTTATCTGCTACTATTCAAAAGTGATGATTTACCATTCATTTGAACTAATTAAAAAAAAAAAAAGCCCAGAGGTTACTAAACACTGAATGCTTATGCATCTTATATTATGTAATGATCATTCTTGTTTTCCTAGTTTGGACACAGAGACTTCATCTAGCGTTAGGTAGACTGGCCTGATCATAGGCTGCTCTTGGGTTAACCTCAAGAGGGGTCCATAGCATCTATTTTCCTACAATCACCAGCTAAGGCAATTTACTAAGTCATTGTGACCATTTCCAGAGCTACCAGTGCATTCTCTCCATGACCAGTGGTTTGTTGACAATAAGGCATGACATTGGTTTATTTGAAAAGTATTTGAGTTGTAAAAACACCAGTGTTTTGTTGTTATAAAAAAGCATTTCTGGATTCTCTCAAGGCAACAGAAAAAGGCCAAGCAGAATACAAAGCACTTCAGAATATGGAAAAAGGAGTCCAGGGTATACTTTTAAAGCCACTTTGCCCACCAAAATGCTGTCTTATTTACCATCTCCACCTACTCTGACCAACATTGCACACACTTACTAGTTATACTGTATCAATAAACTGTTATCCCATAGTTTAACAAAGAATATTTCTAATAAATGTACTGCAAATTACCCCATAAATACAAACAGCCAGAAACCCCACTCAGGGAGAGACAGACAGTATATTCCTCTTGCTACTCAGGCTCTGCTTGCCTTGTTCTGATTTCCATGTATGTGGTCCATACTTTTATTATAGTTATGCTAATACTTTTATACTAATACAACATGGTCCCCCTGGAGGGAAAATGTCCACTCTTCTGCTTTTAAGTCAGGAAAACACCCAACAGGGTGTTCATTTGTTAGCTAATCCATGAACACCTGGTGTGAGCTAAAAGCACTCCACAGTCAGTAATAAACACCCCATGCTAACAAGCACACGCCATGAGCTCTGCTGCTGCCCTTATAAAAAAACTTAACAGGGAAGGGCGAGAACGTTACCCCGTAAAATGCAGTGTGCAAAAAACCACTAGGGAAAATAATCCCTTGTAGTGTTATCAGAGGCAGGTGGTTGTGGGGGTGGGAGAAGATTCCAAAAGAACCTGCTAAAAAGCCTCTCCTTTCTCCTTCCTGCAAATCCTGCCCTCAGCCCAAGAGACTACAGATCCCCAGTGGGCTTCTGCACTCAACTTCCCTCAGCCCTTTCCAGGGGACCATCTGTGGAAGAAGAGGAATGTTGAGGACCTAAGTAGTTTGGACAAGAAAAAGAGATTATGACAGGAAAACAGAGGTTGAAAAAAATGTTATTTATCATTTGAATTTGTTTGACAGACTCCTATGGTCAGATATGAGAAGGGACTTTCTACCCCCAGTGAATGAATTTACTGGAGTCTCAGACTCGCAGGTAATCAGATATGGGCATCATTCTAAAACAACTTCATTTGCCAAACTTCATTCCCTAATTTTTCTCCTTGCTGACTTTATGCCGCAGTCAGAAGGGTTACATCTGAGTGTCTTGGGCTGACAGGAAGAGATCTTGTACAGATGGTGACAAGCATGAATGTTGGAGGGGTTTGACCCTGTAAATCCCAATTTCCTCAACTTTAAAATGGGTGTAGTCACACCTTTACCTTTGGGTTAAAATTAATATGATAATATAAGAAAAGACTTCAGTTCAGTGCATTTTGCAAATGGTGTCTAAAGTAAGTCAATATGGTTGTCACTTCTGGGATAGTTCTTTAGTTGACACAGGGACAAACAGCACAAAGATCAACTCTACAATCTCCAGACAAAGCAAGAATATCCCAAAGGGGATCCAGACACTGGTCCCTTTCTACTCTAGCATATTGTACAGAGAAGAGATCTCTGTCCCGGGTCTCAAGCGACTGGCATGGTGGTCTGTGGGCAGAATGCGCAGGCCTGTCTTGGAAGTCTGGGCTGCCTCGCCTATGTTCCTTGAAATGTCTATGATAAATCACACCAACGTCAACAGATTCCACAACCCATGAACAGTAATTTTGTGTCCACTCTGGCAGGGATCCCTAGTCCCCAGGTCATGGACTGGTACTGGTCCATGGCCTGCCAGGAACCAGGCTGCATAGCAGGAGATGAGCAGCCGGTGAGCAAAGTTCTGTCTGCTGTCAGATCAGCAGGGGCATTAGATTCTCATAGGAGTGTGAACCCTATTGAGAATTGTGCATGCGTGGGATCTAGGTTGGGGCTCCTTATAAAACTCTAATGCTTGATGATCCAAGTTGGGGCTGAGGTAGTGATGCTAGCACTGGGGAGTGGCTGCAAATACAGATTAACATGAGCAGTGAGATTTGCATGCACAAACCCCACGCCCCCAGTCATGGAAAATTATCTTCCATGAAACCAGTCCCTGATGCCAAAAATGTTGGGGACCACTGCACTATGATTTGGAGCAGTGTCTTCACACTGAAGCATGTGTCCCTCTGGGGGTACACGAAGACTTTCTGCAGTGCCTGTGGGTGGTTTTAAGGGAATCAGTGTCCATTTCCTCAACTTCAATATGTGCTGTGTCCTAAAACTGAGAATGCTCCTGCTGTGGTTCTCCTTGTCCAGGTCCCCTTTTCCAGTTCATTACCAAAAAGATGGTGTGCTCCTTGCCCATCTCACTCATTCCACTGTGGGCCCTGTCCAGGCAGAATCACCTTTAGGTGCCATACGAAGGTCTTTGGGAATGCGTGGCTTCTTGGGAGAAACTGGTATCGGGTACCTCCTGATGTGAGGACACAGTATCACAAACATGGTATTACAAGGATGTTTACCTGGATCCACTCATGTGGAAATAACCAAAATCTAAATGGAAGGACAGTCTGGGAAACAGTAGGTAAGGGAGCCCAGACTTTTCAAAAATGTCAACGTCATGGGAAAAAAATGGGAACCATTCCAGATTAAAGGAGAATAAAGAGACCAGACGGTCAAAGGGAATTTTGTGGTCCTGGATTAAAAAAATAAAAACAAGAATGAAAAAACATAAAGGACACTATTGCCACAGTTGAGGAAATTTGAATGTGGACTATCTGTTGAATAATAGTATCATGCTAAATTTCCTGAGACTGCCCACCGAACTGTGGTTAGATAAGGGGGACCCCAAAAAGCCTGGAATTATCTTTTGGAGGGCATCTCCTTGTAGTATAGGCTTCCCATTCTAGGAACCCATTGGCACCAATGTACCAGTTAGTGTTGTTGTGAGAGACTGTGTTAAGCTTCAGTTAAGCTAAGTTTTTTGAGATTCTTTCTTTCACCCATTGACCCATTTTATGGTGGGTGATTGATGAGCACACCTGCTAACGCTGCACTGAGTGTTCAGCAGTTTTTGATTAAAAAACGGCATGACTCCTATGCCCCACCATCCTTATTCACCCAATCTTGCCCGAGTGACTTTTTTTTTGCTTCCCCAGATGAAAAAAGTCCTCAAGGGGAAACATTTTGCTGATGAGGAAGAGGAAAAACAAAAGATGACAGAAGTACTAAAAGGTATCAAAATTGACAAGTTCAAAAACTGTTCTGAGCAGTGGAAAAAACATCTTGATAGGTGTATTGCATCAAATGGAGAGTACTTTGAAGGTGACTGAAGTTTAAACATGTAGGAATAAATACACGTTTTTTTAAATGAGTAAATTCCTTTTTTTGGGATTCCCTCTCACATAAGGCATTGTCTTATTCTTAGAAGGCACATGCTGAAATATTTAATGTTCCAATGTTTACAACAAATTCTCAAATAGTTCAGAAAAGAAAAGAGGCAAAATGCTAAAAGGTCAATTGGTGAAGGGTATATGGGTATTCATTGTTCCATGAACATTTACTGAAGGAGATAACCAAACTCTGCTTAGGCAAGCCAACTCCTATTCCCACTGAGGCCTTCGCTCCAGCATTTGAGCAATTACACCTGGTATCCATGTGGTTGACCTCCCTTCCAGGGCAGAATGGGAGTGATCCAAGAACTAGTATCTCCTACAAGGTCTTGAAAACACTATCTGCCTCTCAGGAACCTGGGGAGACCCTGCTTTGTTGCAAAGAGTTAGGAATCCTTTTCTCGTTGCAAAAATCATCAATATTATACCTTAGAGAAATTCACATTTCTCTTCTTAAAACGTCCTGATCTGGACTTTGAAGTAGCCTCATAATAATACTAGGCCCACTGTGACCCAAGTGGAAGTTTTAAAAAAAGGGCCTAAAGGAAATGTAATACTCTATGTGTCTTCTTTTGATTCGCTTACTTGTTTGATTGTCCTGGAAATCTGTGTTTCAGGGTAAGTGAGTGCATTTTCAGTAAGCCAGATGTCTGTGTTTTCTTAATCTACTACTACTATGGTACACAGCGTGTAAAGTTAAGAAATGTTGGCTTTGGCACTGGAAGTTTAAGATTTAAATTCTGGCTGCACCACTTACTAGGGTTGTGATCTGGAACTTCTCTCTAGGTCTCATTTCTTCTCCCATCAAATGGGGATAATAGCTTCTTCTCTTGTCCAAGAGAACTCAGACTCATTCGATTTCAGGACAAGATGGAAATCTATTTGTTATGAGGTGCTATGACATTAACCTTAACATTAAGTGTTTATTTGCAGATATTCACTTACTTGAGGGTTAACTGGTTGATTCAATTGCACCTATGCCTAGAAGCTTTTAAAAAATAAGATTACAATGTTTCAAAATAAAAGACATGCCTATGCTAGGGACTCCCACTCATGAGCAACCAGGGTATTTAGGTAACTTCTGCTGCAGGACAGCTTTGAAGCAAGAGTTCGCTTGCTGTCACCTGCCTGCTTCAGAGGTGTCTGACTGCTATATGAAACAGAAAATATCGTCTCTTCCTGGATTTTATGGCATCACATAATCTGGTTATCAGCTACCAAGATATCTTAAATTTCTCACCACTTCTCAGCCTCTTCCTAGTCCTCAAAGACTGGTGTTTCCTTCTCCTTGTGCCCACAAGCTACACCTTCCTCATATCATGGTCACAATTTTTCCCATATTGTTCCCTAGTCTGGAATGTCCCTCTTGCCTTTTCTCTCCCTTTCCTCAATCATACCAGGTCAAATTCTCCCTCTTCCCTGCATTCATTCGTGCGATGATTGCCAGATCTCAGTGATCTCTCAGGACAGATGTATCTATCTATCTAACTGTCTACCCATCCATTCATCTGCCCACTCACCTACCTACGGTTTACAACTAGATCACATGCTATTCAAGGTCAAAATTTAGCTTTTGGAGGCTGCAAAGCACCTAGCACATGAAAGATATTTAATACTTGCTTCTTGATTGAGTTCAAGTAATTAATTAAATAACAAGTACTTTAATCAAAAGAAGGTGCTATGCCATGAGTGCCAAATAAACAAAAATCAAAGGGACATCAGGAGGGAAAATATCAGATAGCTTCTATTTTTATATCTGCTAAAGTAGAGTCTTTTGAGCATATCACTTAGGCTCTTGGAACCTAAGGGCCTAAAACTGGCTAATTCAAATTCAGCCTTAAATAGATTTCTCTTTATTTTTATTTATTTATTTTTATTTTTTTAAGTTGGAGTCTCACTCGGTCGCCCAGACTAGAGTGCAGTGGCCGCTCCGGGCCACCGCAGCCTCGCCTGCTGGGCTCCGGTGATCCTTCTGCCTCAGCCTTCCGAGTAGCCGGAATTACAGGCATGTGCTATCACGCCCGGCTGATTTTTTGATTTATTGTAGAGATGAGGTCTCGCTGCCCAGGCGGGTCTCGAAGCCGCGGGCTCAGGCAATCCACTCACCTCAGCCTCCCAAAGGCACGGGATTACAGGCTGAGCCACCGAGCCCGGCTATTTTTTTCTATTTAAATCAGTTTTCAGGTTGAAGTTTAAATAGATTTCTCTAAACAGCAACAGTTTGAAACAGGTTTCCAGATTGGGGCCAGGGTGGTTGTCCATCTCAGATCTCAAAAAAGGAATCAGGACCTCCTAAAAGAGTTGGGTGTGCCATTTCTTGATTCCAAGAGTCCCTTTTCAGCTTGCGTAGTTACTTTACTATAGTACTGTTCATTCATACAGTCCCTAGGCAATGAGAAGAAATAGATAGATAGTGCTTGTTTATTCTGAATTCTATTATCTCATAACATTACAGCTGAAAGCTTAACATTTAACCAGCTTGCTGTGCTAGATGCTTCCTTAGCTATATAATGGTGGGTTGACAGTTTACTAAGCGTTTCTTTGCTGGGTTTATGAAACATCTTAAGCTGTAGGCCCAGCTGGGATAATTTAAAACAGAAACTCTCCATTTCAATACAGGTAGCCTCCAATCCACAACCCTCTTATCACTTACAAAGAAGGATCTTCCCTTGCCTTGGCTGTCTTCTTCCCACAGGGGAAAGGGGTCTCCCTAACATGACCATGGGAGTCTGGTGGGAAAAATTCCATAGGAAATATGTGGGCTTAGCAACTGAGGAAGAGACAGAGCCGTGAAACCTGGGAAGAGCCAGGGGCAGCTGACCCAGGGGCAGAATCCCAGGCAAGCTTGGCCTGCCTACGTGCTGACCAACTAGCTGTGGGGCCCAAAATAGCCTCCCCGCAAGGCCTGCATTTCTTTCACTGTCAGTACTCTGTTGTGCTGCTGAAATTCCACCATTTAGAGCAGGATCCTGGCAGATGTCATGACGGAAGAAGGGAGTTCACTGGGTGCCCAGGGAGGGGCCATTGGAAGTAGGAGGGTGGCAAATAACAATGGCATCCCTATTTATGGAGCACAGGCCTACCCATCAGTATCTCATTTAATCCTTCCATCAACCCCATGAGGCAGGTGTACTATTATCCCAACTTTACAGATGACGGAACGGAGGCTTAAGAGATGTAACAGTAGTCAAATCAAGTATACATGTTGAAACTGTGTTACTAATAAACTCACCATCTATATTTTTTGCTATCTATCTATCTATCTATCTATCTATCTATCTATCTATCTATCTATACGAGTGATGTTAAGGAGCAGCCTTTTGGCTTAACATTTTGGTTAAGTGGCAAGATCCAAACCCTTGTCTCATCTGAATGCATTACCTTGCACTCTGACTTGTCCCACCTCCCTGTTTTCTTGTTCTGTGACTTCATTCTGCAGATTATGGGACATGGCACTCAGGGCAGAGACCCTCGCCTGGTACTATTCTGAATTATGGTTCAGTGGTTTGATGGTTTACATAGATTTTTGTGGACTAGCCTGAGAATTGAATAGCTTGACTTAAAAGATTATTTCTTTAGGAAATATCTGTGACCTGCTGCCAAACTGGTAGAATATTATCTCATCATATTATAAGTTGGGAATTACCTGTAATTACAACTTAACAGTGCTCAATGTCCCTTCCAGTCACACACAAAATTAAGCCAAATTTACCAACCCAGGGTCCCTTCATGTTCAGTTTTCATGTGTACTGCATGTGTACGTTTAGTAGAAAGCATGTTCCATGAGGGTAGGGACTTTTGTCTATTGGGGGTATCAAGGTTTCCCTAGCATGTCAGTGCCTGGCATACACAGGCATATAAATTTAACTATTTGTTGAATGAATATGTGCATTTGGATTGCAAGACTTCAAAACCCCATGCACTCTATGCTTTCACTTGTGAACTATATTTCAAGTTGAGATGGGGACTAGGACTACTATGAACTAACCCTCAATTCAGACCACCTTGTGCAACACTAAGTCATTAGTTGAAGACCTCCCCCTGCATATAAAGTGTCTTCCTCTTCCCATGTAAAGTGAATGTCAGTAGTTTGGAGGAAGCTCTGATTCTGGCTTCAGCAGACCCACCTCCTGCCATCATGGAACTCCGGCAATATGGACAAGTTGCTTTACCTCTTTTGGTCTCTAGACCAGAAGAGGTTTCCTTTCAGCTCTAAAATACAATGACATCTGCAAGCTTTATCTCGTAGAGTTTCCATACCTGTTCTAATCTCTGTTTGGAGAAGATACTGGCAAAAAGAGAAATAAACCAAAAAAATGACTAAAGATAAATGTCTTGGGTGTCCCAAAAGGAACATCACAAGTCCTTGATTTAGACAAGTTAGAAGTTGCTACATGGCCAGTTACTTTATAGCCAACCTCTAGGCAAGCACATTAGAAAATTATGAATTATATTTGGCTAGCTCCTACTGAGATAATACTAGAAATAGAATTCTGGATGTTTCTTTTATGTGGGAACCAGCAGAACACATGCAATCTCAAAGGTGAGTGTGCAAACCAGGTATAGTCCAGTCCCCCTCTGAAAACAGAATTACTATTACTGTGGCACAAAAGATCTTTTGCTCAATCAGTAAGTTACAAGCATTTGGAGGGAACCAGAGGAACCAGAGTTTATGGTACTTTCTATTTTTAAATGAAACACAGTGACTTAATGTTTTTCTACATAAGTCTTAACCAGTTGCACCATGTACAGTGCAGGATATAAATGTCAGCACTGTGACAGGGGCGTGTTGACACTGGTTGACTGTTCAAAGTCTGCAGACTGTCATTATTTTGCCTTCCCTGCACTGACAGCTTGCTACTGACTTGAACATACCTGGAAAGAAGTCAATTTGGCTTAGAATGCAGCTCAGTTTCTCTCTGGGAACATTTCTCTTTCAGGTTTCCTCTGGGAGCTATTGGGTCTTCCCATAGATAAAACAGAATGGGGTGTGTTCTGCTGGTTCAAATGTAAATAGAGTAGTCAGAATCCTGTCCATTGATGACTTAGTTTTGGAAAAGGGAAGTATTCCCTCCCCCCACGACATTACCCCCCCCCCAATCAGTGTTAACCTGCTTGTTTTGTGACTGGCTGTACCTTATATGAGCTACAGATTTTCTTAGGGTATTATCAAAGTCATAGTGATTTAACCCTGGCTGCACAGTAGACTATTCTGGGGAACACCTAAAAACTCAGATGCCTAGGCCAAACCCCAAACCAAGTAAATCAGAATCTGGGGTGAGGTCCAGCATCATTAATTTTTAAAGTTTCTCAGGTGATTCCAGTCTCTTTTTATGCATCTCTTCCCATAAGAAGATTAGGACAGAAGCGTAAAGGCCAAGGGGCAAATCTCATAGCCACTGGTGTTGTGGAGAAGGACAGCCTCCCTTTTTTGGACAGTTACAGATTATTCATTGAGTTCTAAAGTAAGTAAGTAACTTGCTCAAAGTCACAGTTAGTTGAAAGCAGAGCCAGAATCAGGAGTTTAATATTAAATAAGCCTATGTAGACAGAACACTAATATGGCAATTCAACCTCCATGAATTAATCGGCTTCATAATCAGGCACAGTTATCTTTTTCTCCCGGCAATGTCTGAGCTAGACAACTATTATCTGGCACCCTGTTCCTGTCCCTCTCACCTCGGCTGTTCAAATGAATGAACAGACAGTTATTCAGCTGTCATGGGGGCTGCTCAGAAGACAATGACACTAGTAGCATTTTAAGTTTAAATTTCCATTGAAGAAACATTTATGTACACTAAATTTGTGATGGAAAAGAAAGACTTTAAGGATAGGTGGCGGTGGGGAGGACATATAGTTATTGACAAATGCTTGGAACAGGTACTTTAATTTCAAGGGATCGAACATGTTCTATTTCTAACCCTAAATCACTTTTTTTTTTTTTTGAGTTGGAGTCTCACGCTATCGCCCAGGCTAGAGTGCAGTGGCAGCTCATGGCCACTGCAGCCTTCCCTGCTGGGCTCAGGCGATCCTTCCTCCTCAGCCTTCCAAGTAGCTGGAACTACAGGCGCGTGCCATCACGCCCAGCTAATTTTTTGATTCATTGTAGAGACGAGGTCTCACCAAGTTGCCCAGGCTGGTCTCCAACCCCTGGGCTCAGACAATCCTCCCACCTTGGCCTCCAAAAGTACTGGGATTACAGGCATGAGCCACTGCGCACAGCCTAAATCACTTTTGGAGTCTTAACTTGCCTTCAGAGAATTGCACTCTTTCCCCTTTCTTGGGACTTACGGAGAAGATTCTTTCATTGCTGTAATTAAGAATAAAACAAGCACATCACATTCAATGGTTTCCTGTTTGGGTTTTGGGGACTCCTAGCACACTGCTGACTTGTGCAGGACAACTACTATGGCCATGACCACAATACATCTCAAGTGCAAAACAGCTAGAGAAATAATGGGGGTGAAGGTGGGGTGACTGGGGGCGGGGAGTGGTTGTGAGAGGAATGGTCAGGGTGGTGTTTGGGCTACATTACAGCTCACTGCTGCTTTATTTTGGGGTTGTGTCACATTTTCTATTGCTGCCGTTGTTACACTCATACTTCTGCAACAACCTCTATATAATTTGTAATATGCCATCCCTCACTTTATGCCACAAACTTCTGAAGAGCAGAGGGTCAATGATATCAAATAACAATCAAATATACCCTAATTGACTTGCTCCTAAAACAAGTTCATTTTTGAGAGGTAAATCACATACTTATTTTCTAATAAGAATAACCTGGTCTTTTATTTATTTATTTTTTTGAGTTGGAGTCTCACTCTGTCACCCAGGCTGGAGTGCAGTGGCACACTCACAGTCACCCCTGCGTCGACCTGCTGGTAGCCTTTCAAGTAGCCAGCACTACAGGCAAGCGCTATCATGTCCGGCTAATCTTTTGATTTATTGTAGAGACGAGGTCTCACCATCTTGCCCTGGCAGGTCTGGAACCGGCGGGCTCAGGCAATCCTCTCGCCTCGGCCTCCCAAAGTGCCGGGATTATAGGCTTGAGCCACCGCGCCTGACAGAATAACCTGGTCTTTTTTTTCAAGAGTGAGCATTGTCATATGTGGCATGAGTTACAGCTTTCCCCGCCCCCCAGTCCCAGCCAGCACTATTTACGGTTAAGTCTTTCTAGAACCGGAACTTTTCTGAACAGATTTGACACTACACAGATGCTTGTTCTGGAAATTGAGGCCCTTCTGTGTTTTCTCTGTCTCTGGCTTGGTTTTGTGAAAAGCCAGACTCTCTCTTTGCAGGCACGGTTTAAGATGAAAGTGCAAGTTTTCAAAATTAAGCACAACCAGGTAGAGCAAAACAGATCAAAGGTTTTG
Source organism: Carlito syrichta (assembly GCF_000164805.1). Classification (NCBI taxonomy): domain Eukaryota; kingdom Metazoa; phylum Chordata; class Mammalia; order Primates; family Tarsiidae; genus Carlito; species Carlito syrichta. Next base: position 889,694 of record NW_007257216.1, on the reverse strand, counting down.
GAAGAAAGAAAAACCGGAGTGTGTATATAAAATGGGGAAGCGGAGAAAAAGGGACAACTGTGTGTTCCTGTGGTGGTGGCGGTGGGGAGGACATTTGCTCATCGGAACGCTAAGGGGACGGCATAAACATTCTATACCCTCTGTGCTGGGCAAGCCAGCACGTGTCGTGTTCAGGCCAGGCGTGCGCAAGGGGGCCTTGGGGCAGCAGGGAGCAGGCACACACTCCTGGGGGCTTCAACGCCCGCACTGCCTTGGCCGTCGGGCCGGCTCGGGTGCGTGCGGGGGGCAGAGGGGTTCCAGGGGGTCCGCCGGCGGCCCCCCCGCGGGGAGGGAACGGTTCTTACAGTCACTGCTCAGGGCGAAGGGCGCACGGCGGCGGCCGAGGGAGCGGTCTTCGGCGGGCGCCTCGGGAGGCCTCTTACCGGCGGGCAGCGGGAAGGAGGACGCGGTGTGGAGCAGCACCAGGCAGACAGCCACGACATCCCATAACTTCATCTTAGAGTCCCGTGCGGCTGCACCTGCGCGGGCGGGCGGGCAGGCGGTGGGGAAGAGAAGCGCAGAGTGCACGTTAGGC
>NW_007257216.1:887047-889100 GCF_000164805.1 Carlito syrichta | reverse complement strand
ACCCCTCCCCCACAACACTATAACACTAGGACTCCTATCCAGTCCCTTTCTTGGCGTGCTACGTCTCCCATTTCTGGGGTGGTGGGGGGGGCAATCGGGTAGCCCCAACCCTGCGTCCTCTGTCCCCGCTGGAGACTTCCCCTCCCCGCCCGGCAGCTTCCATAGGCCTCGACCCAGATCTTTCCCTTTGGCAATAAAATCAAGAGCACCCCTCTGTCTCAGGTGCCGACCCTGCTTTGAACCAGCCAGGGTTCAAAGTGGCACCAGTCACCCCCCCCGCCGCCCACGCGTCTTTCTTCCCATCGAAATAGGTATTTTGTAGCCATAACAAGACGTTGGCAGGGATTTAGGAGACTTGTGGCCTGTAGGGGAAGATCTGGGTTTAATGACTTCCCGAAGCATCGACCCAGTTTAAAATACGAATTCCACCTCTTCAGGTTAATTAATTAGTTCTTGCATTAATAATGCAAGAAAAGGTCTAGCAGAGCATAAAGCGAGGACTCGATAAATGCGCCACCATCGCTGTTAGGCAAAGGCTACAGGTGTCTGGAAAGTTTCAATCCTTCGTGGTATTTTTTTGCAGCTTTGCGAGAATCTAGCCCGAATCCCGTCCCCTCCCAAAGGGGTCGCTAGCTCCCTGCGTCCCCGTCACCCTCGGGTGACTTGCACTCCGTCCTGGATGCTTGGGAAGTGCTCGGGCACCGGAAGGCCTCGGCCGTGGGACTGCACAGACTGGGAACTCAGCTTTTCTCAGCCCAAGAGGGTGTGTGTGTGTGAGTGTGTGTGTGTGTGGGGGGAGAGGGTCGCACCTCTGGAAAGGAGGGCCACGCAGTGAGGGGTGGGCGAGAAAAGGCCTTGTAAATTCGGGAGCAAGCTCCAGCCAATGAGGAGAGGGGGAGGAAACAAGGCACCCCGGGGCGCGATGGTACCCAGTCTCTTCCTAATCCCAGTTCAGTCTCCAGGGGACTAGTGTCTGGAGAGAAGTCTCAAGCGAAAACTGAGAGATTCATGCAGTTGATTATCACCCTCCCCTCAAATAAAACGGATTCTTAGGAAAACCTTGGTTTTTTCCCCCCACGAGGTGGGAAAGACTGTTTCCAGGTCAATGCAAAACTTTCAGCACCTTTCCTCTCCATGAGTTCCCGGGCATCCCCGCCTCCCTTCCAGGGTCCCCCTCTTGATCTCCACCCAGAACCCCGGACCCGGTCCTGGTTCAGGCCACCCGGGGAAGCGTTTAATTCGGCCGTCACCTCCCACAGCTGCGGAGACGAATGCATTTTACATCCCTTAGGCGTCTGTTTGTTCGTGATGCGGCTGTTGGGCTCGTAGAGTGTACAGGGACTAGGAAGTCCGAGCGACCTGCAGCTCCCAGTGCCTCTGGCCGTGCGGGCTGTTTTGCAAACCCGAGAAAAAGCACGGGCTCTGGATCCGGGTGCGCAGGCCCAGGAAGACCGCACCAGGCCGTGCAAAACGAGCGCACAGAGGCGCTTTGGCAACCGGGACCAGGGGAACGCGAGGCCTCCCGCCCCCTCGGTGCCAGCTCCCGGGTGCGTGCGAAATGGCTGGCGATGCAGAGGGGTAGGGAGGCGCGGGGTTAATGCGCCATTCCAAGTCACAGTGCCTGCCAGCAGGAAGCGACAGAGGCACCACATTTCCCTTCCGTCTTAAAAGGGTTTTCCCTTTTTTCCTGCTTGGCCGACGGAGGGCTTTTTAAATTGGACGTGGGGATCCTCAATTAGAAGTGTGGCGAAGCTGGCAAAGGAGGAGACGGTGGAAAGCTCCCCACCTCACCAGAGGAGGCTCCTGGCTCCCGTTCCCGCCCTCGGCCGGGCGCCGCGAGCGCCCCGACAGATATCCCCCTCCTTCCCCGGAAAGGGGAGGGCGCATTCCTCTCTCGGGGCGCCCCCGGGACCGGCTCCAGTCCGAGCGGCTCTTTAGTTCCTGGTATTTGCTGGGCGGGGGCGGAGGAGGGGGGCGGTTCTGGAGACTCCACACACACGGCCGTCTACTGGGACGTTCTCAGAGTCTATGCCCCCCCCCCCCCCCCCCCCCC
>NW_007257216.1:884361-886262 GCF_000164805.1 Carlito syrichta | reverse complement strand
GGGGGGGGGGCGGGTGGTGGCGCGGGGAGACGGGTTTGCCCTAAATTCGGGGGTTTTCTTTGGCGGCAGGAACAGACATTGCTGGAAGATCTGTCTATTGCTTGTCTTCTCTGTGCTGCGTGTCCTCGACTGACGGAGGCCGTATTCCCCCCGCGACTCCCCACAGGTGCGGGGCCCCAGACGAGGGAGGGGAAAAGAATGCGGGGCGCTCCTCGCGGGCAAGCCGGGGAGGAGGTCTGGCGGTTTAAAGGGCCGGGGGCCGAGTTCCAGGTCCGCGAGTCTCTTGCGGGAGTGCGCTCGAGAAGCGGCGGGCTTCCCGGACACCCGACACTTGCCACTTGTTGAAAAGGCGACACCCCCCTTGCCGGAGCGAAGGCGCAACGCCACAGCGAGGGTTTGCTTAGGGCCGGGCGGGAGTCCTGACTCCGCTTTGAAAGCAGGGCCTTGCAGGAGGGAGTGCGTGCGTGAGGTTGGAAGCAGCATCTCCTCCTGGAAATACTTGAGCGTGTGGGTTCGAAATGCCAAGGAAGAGTCGAGAGCGCTCTCACATAACCGCGGCCGGGGCCAGAAGAGTTGCATTTGTCGCCGCCAAGGAGCAAAAACAGAGGAAGCTCCGGGCTGGGCAGCGCCCCCCGGGGGCCGAGCACGTCGGCCCCGCAGGCGGATTCTGCCCAAGCCTAAACTAGCGAGGCGCCAGGAGGTTGGAGGGGGTGCCCCCGCGCAAGTCCGGTCCCAGCCCCGGAGAGGGTTCCTCTTCCCTGGTCGGGGCTGGAAAGCAAACCACCGCGGAATCAGCTCCGAAGGGGCGTAAGGCAGCGGGGGTGCTGGTGGTGGGGTGCTCCTGGGAAGGCGGCACAGAGTACGGGAGAAAAGACACCACAATAGTCACCGCGAGGGTCCTTGAGGAGTCCGAAGAGTCTACTGGAGACGGAGACTCGAGTCCAGGACTTCCAAGGCAGCCCCTCGCGTAAACTCGACGGGGATGGCTAGTTGGGGTTGGGAACATTAGCAAAGGGCAAGTAGCAGCGGGCTGCCACAAGGGCGAGAAATGCAGTTTTGCAAGAACGCGCCCGGAGGAGGTGAGCCCTCTATTTTTAGGTTCTCGGCACCTTTGCGGCAGTCCCTTCCTGGGTCTGCGCTTTCCGTTGGAACAGACCAAAACGCGCTCAATGGTAAGCTGCACTCTTGGCAATGACAATCTCTCTGCAGCTGCAAGTCCAGAGAGGTCACTATCCCGCGGCCGTTGGTTCGAAGACGACCCAAACCCCGCACTGTGCCGGGACTTGACAGTGGAGCGCCCCGCCCGTCGGGGAGGAAAACTGTCTCTCTTGGGCATTCCGGGGCCCAGGGGCATCAGGGGCTCCACAGATCTTTGCCCACGTGGAGAAGGCAACCTGCCCTTCCACAAGGCCAGCCTCCCTCCGATTCAACTTCCCTCTCTCCTCCCAGAGCCTCGGCTTCCTCCAGTCTTTCCGCTTTCTACTCTCGCCGCCTGCTCGGAGATCCAGCCGCGCCCCTCTGGCTAGGGCGCCCAACAGCCCTCCAATCCCGCCGGCGACGCAGGCGCCACCCGCTCCCTTCACGGCGGCCCACCCCTCACTCACCTCGGATCGGGTCTCCGCAGACCCCCAGTTGGACATTAACTCCAGGTGCCCCAAGTCCCAACCAGGAGACCCATCCGGGCCGATGGCTGGAGCGCAGAGCCCCGCCCAACAGGTCAGGGGCAAGAGTTCGCAATCCTGGGGTCGCGCGGGGCAGCGAGGGCGCGCTGGAGGCGGCGGCCAAGGCTCCGGCTGCCGCCGCCGCGAGAAGAGCAAGGGCTGCCGACAACTCCCCTGCCGGACCCCCGCGCCCCCAGAAGTCGAGGTCCGAGCAGCTGCCGCTGCTTTGGGTGGGGGGTG